>NW_010260196.1:0-25082 GCF_000690775.1 Eurypyga helias
AGCGCCCGCCGCTGTGACGGGGTGGGGAGCCCCAAACCCTACCCCAACCCCCGCCATGTCGGGCGGTGCGAGCTGAAGGAAAGTGCTCAGATCCCGAAAAGGAGGGAATGAAGGAAGCATTCGGGTTCCTGACCTCCCCCTGCACTTGCAGCCCTAGTTAAGGTGCCAAATCCACCGCTGAGCACTCTCTTACCTGCCTGGTGCAGTGGGGTCGGGCCCTGCCTGCCTGCGCCTCAGGCTTATTGCGCCTCAGACTTACTGTGCCTCAGACTTGTGCTTCAGACTCCCTACACCTCAGATTTCCTACACCTCAGACTTCACAGCAGGTTGTTCTGGCAGGCAGGACAGGGCACGATGCCAAAAGTCGGGTATGGGGATGAATTCTACATGGACAGACTTGGCAGCTAATTGCACACCTGATTTTTTACCATGGGTGTGAAGTTTGGGCTCCCGTCCTCCTCGGTCCAAAAGAAATCCAAATTCCTATTGGTTTACACTGTGTAAATCCACAGTAATTGGTGCTCTGAGCTTTGTTTCCCACCTCACTCTGGGAATTCAGTCCCTGTTGTGCCTTGAGGATCCTGCAATGGGGCGAGACCACGATGCTGGAGGGGTCTGGGGTCCCCCGCCGCCAGGATAACTCCAGAATTTTGAGCCTTGTGCAGTGTTGGTCAATCACATAACCACTCGGGGGGAGTTTCCTGTTGAGCTGAATGAGATGGGAGTCATTCATCTGCATATGTCTGCATATGATGGTTCAGCCAGTCTCTGTAATGATCCCTGCAATAACCCTTTTAGAGAAGGAAGGTGAACCATGGAAATAGAGACAACAATAAACAAAAAGTAAACTTTATTTTGCCAGGATGGTTCAACAACAAACCACAAATAGTATCAGGTTCTCCACGCAGCTCACCTAAAGACACTTCAAATCCCAGTGGCAACAGCAATACCAAACCCCATGTTAGTTCTGCACTTGGAATTTGAATGATTGTTGTGAGTCATCAGGGGTTTTCAGGTTTAAGAGCCCGCGTCATTGATGAGGAGGGAAGAAATAATTATAGCTGAACTGTGAGGTTTTTGGGAAATGGAATCGAGTGTAGAGATATGTCCCTGCAATATGATGAGCTGCCACTGACCCTTATTTGGTTGGAGCTATACTGGAGTTTGAAGCAGATTTAGGAAATCGATCAGCAGAGGGCAGGACTGTATTTATACCCATCACTGTGTTTTCTCTATTTGTCATATCATAGTTCTCTATACTGTATTTCTAACTCGTTAAGAAATCTCTGGTAGCTTACTGAATGAGTAACCTGGCAGCCTGCCTCCTTGGGTATTCGGCATTTCCAGTTACTTACCAAGTGCACTTTAACTTTTTGGGAAAAAAATGGAGACAATAATATGAGTCTCTTCTGAGTTTGACAAAAGAGTGAAAATGTTAGGAAGAAAGAAAATGTATTCTAGTTTCACATCAAGTGTATTTCAAACATCCCTATCTACTGCTCAGGCATGTTTGTTACCATTTCATTGTGCCATCATTCACGTTGATGCTGAGGCCACCAGATAATCGTGTTATTGCAAAGTATTTGACTATTAAAAATATTTATAGCATGATGTCATTTGGGCCTGAAGTGGGCTGAATCAGTTGGTTTCTCAGATCATTTTTGTGTTCCAAAACAATCCCTAAAATTCTGTATCTGTCTGAACCTGGATTTTACCTAATCATACCTGTTTCCCATCTTTTCCAGGTAGTTCACCACGAAGTCTTGCACTAATTATTCAGAGACTTCTTTTTGACAGCGGCAAGAATGTATTTCCTTTTATTTTCATAAGGAGCAGGTGTATCTCCAGCTCGTACCACAGGTTTCAGATCAGACGAACTGAGATTTCTAAGAATTATGGCTACTCGCATCACATGGTTGCAAATAAACATGCAGCACTGTCTGCAAAGCAAAGCATAACCTTCAGCCCCGGAGCAGAGAGTATTTTGAGGTTGAAGTGACAATGCTACAAGCACTATCTCTGTATTAATCAGAAAGCCCTTATCTCCAGCATTGCTTTCGACTGTGCTACTAAGCCATTTATTTCCCCATGGTTAGCTGAAAAAATGGTGCTGGTAAGTAAAGATACTACTTCAAAAAGATCTGATTTCAAGTTCTGGACTATACCAGACTTTTCCCCTCCTAGCTATGCTGCTTTCTACTAAGGCAATCTTTCTAAGCAGTACATTTACAGTTGTGCCTACTTTTATAATAAGAGTGAAAGCTTCTTAAATACAGGAAGAAATTTTCTTTACTTTATTTATGGAGGATCTCCCAAGTATCTTCCTTTGGTTTCTTGTCCTAGCAATGCCTGCATTTTAAAAGGAAAGATTGATATAATTCACATATCTGTAACTCTGTGGAAGGAAGGAAATCAGCAGGACACTTGAATGCTAGTTTAGAATGACATAATCCCATTGAGGAAGTCACTGATATCCTATGTGAAAGGAAGGAATCAAATAGTTAATTGCATCAGAAAGTACTGAGAGAAATCACTGTGGATCGAAATGTCGCAGAACAACATCACAGCGTGACAGTCATTGGGAAAAACTAAAAAGAGATTAGAGTCTGCAAAGGTGGAAAACACAATAATAATGGGAGATTTCAATTCCTCCTCGGAACAAGTCATAACAGGGAGGGCGAAAGCTAAATTATTAGACCCATAAATAACTACCTATTAAAGCAATGAATCAGATAATTCACGAGAAGCAGCTCTTGGTTAAGTCTGGAAAGTGCATTAGGCGTGGATCAAATTTATCCATCCCTGTTTGTAATAATAACCACAATATACTTGTACACACCTGTGTAAGAGCAAAGAAGCCAACCAAATCCATCTTATTAAATTCAGAAAGGCTGCAGGCAAGTAGAGAAATCTCATCCAGCTGCCAAGCATAGAGGTCCCTGACAGACTGGAAATGGAGACGTTTGTGGGATCATCGTCAGTGCTACCTCTCTGGGAGGTAGGAAATAACTGTGGCTGAAGCCTATTTCTCAGCTCTGTCTGCAAAGGTGGGGAAGCATTGGCCAGTTCTCTGTCCTCCAACAGATTCCCAATAATGCTGAAGTCTGATCTTCCAACTATCTTTATATTTTTACCTTCAGGATTTCAAACTTTTTCATGCTGGTGTTTTTCCTCTTGAATCCCACTAACAATTACTATCTCAGCAGTCCTACCTCTGTACCTGCCTTTCTTATCTGTTCTGTTTTATACCTTTACTTGCAGCTCTTTCTCCCACCTTTGCAATTTTCTCAGTAGTTTGAGATGAGTTTGATGCAGCTGGGTCTTCTGAACTCCTGGGAGAGGAGAGGGTGGAGATTATGGAGATGGGGTTAGAGGCAGGACCAAAAAGCTGTGAATAAACTGATTTTCACACTGTGAGAAGTGCCACCAGCCTTGGTTGCGACCCCTGATCATACCAACAAGCAACCTGGAAAAGGTGAACAGCCAGGGTGATAAAATTTGCCCTGGATCCCAAATTATTCAGAATAATCAGCCAAAAGCTGAAAGCAAAAAGTTACAGAAGGATGGCATAACGCTGGCTGGGTGATGAGATGGCAGATGGGACCCGGTGTTAATGAATGCAAAGCAATGCACGCCAAGAGAAAACAGCAGTAACAAAACACACACGGCGGCAGGCTCTAAATCAGCTGCTTCCATCAAGAAAGAGATGCTGCATTCATTGTGGGTAATTTTCTAGAAATGCCTACTCAGTGCTCTGAAGGAGGCAAGAAAGCAAACAGGCTGCTAGGAAGTGTTAAAATGTTAAAAAAAAAAAAAAAGAGCAGAAAACATACCCAACATAAATCCAACATTTACATGCACCTTTGAGTGGCCATCTGCACTCCTGGGCATCTCACCCGCTCCAAGAAGCAGCAGTGCAATGCAGAAACTTTAAATCAGATGTGTTGACTGAAAAGAGACAGCTGAAGGGGATCCTGAAAGCATCTAGCGTCCAAAATGGTATAGAAAAGGTAAATAGCGGGGTTCTCATTTTTCTCCCTGATGGTGGTCTCTAAGAAGGTGTAAAACCAAGCAGTGCTGGAGAAAAAAAAAAAGACCCAACAGCTTTTAAATGCCTTATTTCATATAATTTCCCCAAAGCTTTGATAGCAGTTTTTGCTGCATTTGGATAATAATCCTACGTATTACAGATCTCCAGAGGACGAGGGTTGCTAATATGCCAAAATGGCATTAGAGGGCAGTGCGTCGCAACCTAACTGTAGACCTTTAAGGTGGCAATCATGGTTGCAGGAAACTCCCCCCACCTCCCCCCAAAACCACTGGGGATCAAGGGAGCAGAGCGGTAAAAAAAACCCACGCAGGTGGGAAATGGTGGGCATGAAAGCAAAACATCAGGGTTGCTCAGAGGTTTGTCGATCGGGTTAAAAAGGTGGTGAAATCCCATCAGATGGTGATGGTTTCCAGCCAACGGTGGAGGTCCCACATGGAGAACAGACCCCCCTGCACACTGCATTTTTGTGGTGGCCCTGACAGCACCTTCAAACCTTCCTGGACTTTTTTCCTTTTTTTTTTTTTTTCCCCAGAAAATACTTTCTTGATTATCACTGTTGTCTTCCCAATGACCTTCAGCATTGCCCACGTGGCAAAATGAAATATGAAGAGGACAGTGCCAGAAGAAAATTTATCCTGGCTTGGGAAGATCGGCTTAGGTTTTCTGACTTGAAACAACTTGAAGGCCTAAAAACCTGAAAGAATTGAAAATAGTTGGAAAGGTTTGAAATATTCTTTCTCCTGCTAAGGGAACAGCTGAAAATGTCTCTATGAAAGCAATGAAGAAAAGGTGTATTTTTGCCATATATAGAATGACCCAAAACACCAGAAAATTGTGGGTTTTTTTCACCTAGTTTTTACTTACTTCAAATTTTTACCTAGTTTCATATTTTGGCTGTGTTCCATAGTGAAAAGGAGTAAGAAGTGTCTCAGAACAGGCATATTTTATCACAGATGAAGTTTCTGACACACATATTTCGATGTTTTTGGTGCTCAGTTGCTACTGACACTGCACAGTGGAGTGTTTTTGTTTGGCCAGCGATGGGGAAAAAAATGCTATAAATGAGGAAATGACCATTTTGTCCTACCGTCACTGTCTCAAGCTTGTTTGAAGAACTGAGAAAACATGTTGAAAATGTAACAGTGAAAATATTACACATGACTAGACTCGGTACAGATGGGATGTCTGCCGTCACCGAGAGAAAAAAAATGGTTGTGCTGCTCTGCTAGAGGAAGGGTTCAGATAGACAGTTGTTCAGATCATCCTGCATTAGCCATAAAGAGGCTTTTTTTGCCAAAACTGCAGTTTTCTTACATGCTTAAAGTCCTACTGTCTGAGGCATCAATAAAATCAGAGGGATTTCCGGCGTTTTGTGTTTGCTGGGAGTTGGATTCGATGTTCCTTATGGGTCCCTTCCAACTTGAGACATTCTGTGATTCTATAATTTTATGAAAACAAAGTGAGGGGGAAGAAAAAAGAAGAGTTAAACCTCCATTGCATTGGTCAACAGGTTTAAAACTAATAGCTTTGAGAAAGATTTTGGAAGCCAAGGCAAACAGTGAGGGAGGATTTGGAAGAGAAGGAGAAAATCAGCTTTATAAACTGGCTCGCCTGCATTCCCAACCTTCACTGTGCGTGCCTGCAGTGAAAGTTTTCTCCCTACTGTTAACAACTTTCTTTTAGTTTTCTCTTGTATCAAAGCCAGATCTTGGCTGAACTGTTGTTTTGGTGCCTTTTTTTTTTCCCCCTAAAATTCTCAGTAGGTTTCACTCCTTTAAGTGATCAGGTGATGTTAAGTACTACGGTGGAGAACCTTTGCTGTTAGACTGGTCTCCAGGTTTAAAGATTTTATGCCAGGAAAGGCCACTGGTTAAATTCACTGAACATTTTACTTTTACAAAAGTGCTGATTTCCTTTTAGAATAATTTAGCCCTTTTTGATTTTCCATCCTAAAATATTGCTTTAATCTACTGCAAGTTTAATAGTGACACTAATGCATTTCCAGTGGTTTTGAGAGCCCAACTTGAGACTGCTTGAGGGATTCTGGGCATCTATTCCCTGCAAATGAAAATATCTCAAGTTGCACACTCAAAAACAGAAGGAATCGCAGAGAGACATTTTCAGCGTCAGTTGAAACATCTGAATGAAAGCTCCCTACAAATATACAGGTATGTTTTTTGAACTGAAATACAGTTCTGGATTTGAGATTAGATTCTAAGAACTGTGGGTTTTTACTAAGCAATATGACATCACTCTGGAAATGCCTCTGTAGTGATGATTTACAGATAGGTAAAGTTACCCTTCCGCTTGCTGCAGATTGATATCAAAATTCTTGTGAATAACCGTTTTCAGTCCAAAACAGCTGAATCCAAGAAATTTAGGTTCAAAGAGAATATTCTGAGCTCCTCTAGATGGCCACGACAACAGTCTCAGCATAACCAGGTGTTCATAGCACATGGATAGGCACTAAGTTGCTCATGGATAGCAGTGGGTTTGTGCAGTCTCCACCCTTGGTTTTCAAGACCCAGCTGAATAAAGCCAAGTGGGATCTTATAACCAACCTTAGGTCAGGCAGCAGGTTGGACCAGTCCAGTCTGAAATATTCTATGAGCTTGTGATTATTTCTGCAGCTTTGTTACTTGCAAATTACTTGTAATTATACAGAGTGGTGAGACAAAGGAGAGAACTTAATACCTGGACTTGCTCTGGATTACTGACCAAATGCTCTGATCACTGGGAAGCTGTGCAAAAGGCATTCTTCTCCTCCTTCACCGTTAGTTGTTCAGCTCAGAAATGGCATGAGTTGTATAAAATGCAAGTGGATGAAGGCTCTTGCTGTGTTCCCTGAATTAACCACCAGTTCATCTCACCCCAGTGCTTCCTACTTCCTTCTCCCACATGCTCACACGGAGGAGCACCATGTCAGATGTCTGGATGAGACCTGTTAGGTCAATGGAGAGAGCTGAATATTTCCATTAAACTCTCTGAATCGCTCCAGGAGCACTCCGTATTCTTGCTAGTGACCACATGGAGAGCCTGAACACTTAAGATGCCTATCCTAAAATATCCTGCCAGATTATCTTATCCAGGTATCTAAAAGATGTAGGACAACTAAATAGTCCCCCCATTTCTGGTCCTCAGCCTACAACCCACACTGATCTTACACAACCCAACACCCTAGTGCAAGCGCAACCATTATATGATTTCACAGCATCACAGAATGGTTGAGGTTGGAAAGGACCTCTGGAGATCATCTTGTCCATCCAGCTGCTCAAGCAGCACCACCTCGATCCAGCTGCCCAGGACTGTGTCCAGGCAGCTTTTTAATACCTGCAAGGATGGGGACTCCACAACCTTGCGGGGTGACCTGTTCCAGCACTCAATCACTCTCACAGTAAAGATGTGTTCCCTGATGTTTAGAGAGAAACTCTTCCATGTCAGTTTGTGCCCATTGCTTCTGGGACTCTACGACCTCTCTGGGTGACCCGTTCCAGCACTCAATCACAGTAAAAACGTGTTCCCTGATGTTCAGAGAGAAACTCTTCTATGTCAGTTTGTGCCCATTGCTTCTGGTCCTGCCACTGGGCACCACTGAACAGAGCCTGGTTCTGTTTTCTTTGCGTCCTCCCTTCCGGTATTTATAAATATTGGTAGCACTCCCCTGAGCCTTCTCTTTGTCAGGCTGAATAGCCCCAGCTCTCTCAGCCCTTCCTCATATGTGAGATGTTCCTGTCTCTTCATCACCTATGTGGCCATTTGCTGGGCTCTCTCCAGTAAGTCCATGGTCTTTAGGATGGATTCCGGTCTCCTTAAGGGATTGCTAGTCTCCAGTTATGGGACGTATTACCCAAGCTGATGATTTCACATATTTTAAAGGTTGCTCTTCTAAAGAGTATCACAAAATGTCACCTAGATTGTTCAAGGGATTGCCAACTTTTAAACAGAAATGCAATTTCTTTTCCATGTATACAAGCTTTTACACTGGCACATGTTCTCATGTGTTTTTTACATGTCTTTCTTCCTGTGTGAGGAATGTGCAGTATCATTGGCCCTAGTATGTTCAGGTAAATAACACTGAGGTGAATTTTTGATGCTAGGATGAAGCTGTGGTATTCACAACCTGTTAAATGAAGGACTACTGGCTTGGAGTAGTCCTAGAGGACTTGGAGAGTCCTGGGGGACTTACACCTCAACCTGTCAATATTGTCTCTGCCACAGAGGTGCTTGATGCAAACAGGGATGGGTATACTAGAACATCCTTACCCTTGACATTGGGGATGGACCGGTCTGGTCTAAATGGTACTACTCTGCTTTAGGACTCAGACCTTCAGCAAGCCCCAGGCAGCATTTTCCAGCTGTTTAGCAATGACACTTCCTAGACCAAAGACGACTGTGAATATTGGATATATGGACATATAAGGTCAGGTAAGGTGTCTTATACAATTACAGTATAATTAATCTCATCCAATTTTAGCTGTCTAAAACCGAGATGCCCAGTAAGTTTTCAAGCACAGGCTATGCCCAGGAGGTGAATCATCTCTAGAAGACAATCCATGGAACAGAACTTTCTTAATTTACTGGGACAGTTTCCATATTGCACCTTATGTCCCAGGAATTATTTTTCTTCATAGTTGTCATTGTATAAAAAGATTTGTGTGCCTTGAGGTTTTTGGTAACTCTGGAAACAGAGAGTTGCGTGTGTGTTTAGAGTATGCCATGCAAGAGAGAAAAACTTTTATCTTGTATATTATAAAACAACCCAATGACTGGAAGTTAAAATTAAGGACAAGAGTCAATTTTCAGCCTTTTTCTAGGTAGGATCTCTTCCCTGTTCCTTTGGAGATATTATCCAGATTACTGGAGAAGGGCCTGATGCTGAACTACATCAGTGAATAAACTAGCCCAGACTGTCAACTCCTATGTTTCTTAAGAAAAGGCACTGTAGCCAGAGATAGAATACCCTAAATTCTTAGTGATCTGGTCCCACAGGATCATGAAAGACAAATGAAGAATACTGAACACTGAGCTTTTACCTCTTTAAATATGAAAATATTCACTGTGTCTCTTGTTTTTCCTTCTACACTAAAAAAAGAGAGTAAAACCAAGACCTTAACCATAAGCAAGCAATGGCCAGGTGTGAACATCATCCATCCTTCTGTTCCTGAAAAATAATAAAGATATCAGAAAAGAAAACCCCTATTCTTCAGGTAACAGCCTTGTAAACAGCATTATCTCCACCATCAGAGCAGACCACGTGTGCGTAAAAGGATGTGTTATCAAAAATATCTGTAATGGTGACCTTAAAAAGTACAAGAAGTGCTAATGAATTTCTTGTTATTTTAGAAAGGGACTTTCTTCTCCGTTGGTGCGGAGAGCTTCCTGAAGCAAAAACAAATGAAGCTCTTCTCTCTCTTTCTTTTAAAATATAAGTTAGAAAACTTTTTGACTAAGTCTCTGCTCATTTGTTTTCTAGCTATTCAGAATTAGGAGGTGATGCTCTGAACAAAGACTTTTAAAATGCTGTCTGTTCAAAGACTGCATGGCATTAAGCAGGGAACATAGAGGCATCCCTGTAGTTAACAATCAAAATTGTTATCGACAGTTATAATTAAACTGTTAATTAACTGTTATAATTAACTGTTAATTGTTATTAACAGCTTACAGGTACTGGGCAGGGGGAAGGCTGGGAAGTGACTTCCCCAGGCCACATTTGGAGTTAGTGGAGGAGACAAAATCAGGTTGAGGTGCTTTTAGCCATCTCCTCTGGGTTCATCCTTCTGATGCTTGTTGCCTCCAGTGGCAGGTCCTTCTCATGAGATTCTCCCTCTCTTAGTCCCTCTGGTTTCTCAGTTATGTCCATTGGTTATGATTTCTTATTTTCAAGCCCTGTGTAGGAGCTGGACATTGCTTGGATGGAGCATTCCACAGGCGGAGCCAGGCTGTCCCACCGTGGGGAACTAGTGGCAATATTTGTGGTGCTGAGTCAGTACCAGCAGCTCTGCTCTGACAATGTCACTTTTCAGGGATCATGAGAAGCTGAGGATTGGCTGTGCACAGCTGTTTGGGATGCCACAGCAACCAGAGTGCAAACCCAATTGCATTACAACAGGTACAGTTACCTCCACTCTCCTGAAAACTAAAGGAGGATTTTTTCTTCTGAGTTCCTCCTGCTAAAAATTATACCACATGTTAATGCTGACTGGTACTGCTGGTCACGCTGTCACAGCAAGAAGAGGGTGATGGGTTTGTGCTGAGCTAAAGCAAGGCATAGCCTTGACTCTTGTCCAGTTTCACCATGTTTTCTTCTCTCTCCTCCCTCTATGGTTCCGCTAGCAAAGCTATTGCCCATTGAAGACAGCAGAAAGACTCCAAGTCTGGACTTTGCCACATGGCAAAACTCAAATAAGGTGCAAAAATCTATACAGAACAATGTCTGGGCCAAGAACTGTGAAAGAAAACATTCATTTTAATGTCTTTGTGCAAATCTTTAATTTTCTTAATTAAAGAAAATTAAGAGAGATGATACAGATATAATCAACTTGGTGGACATGGTTTGAACACTAAACAGTCAAGCAGGTAGATGCTATCCTTGTATTATACTTTATATTTTCATATTATCCTTTATCTGTTCTTTCAGTGGTAACTGAGCTGCACATATCTGGTATGGCATCTGGAGTACTATCCTCTTCTAACTTCAAATAAGGTGACAAACCAGTCTAAACTGAAGAGGCTCAGTGTGTGACTTTTATTAGTCTCATCAAATATTTCAGGTTTTCCACTTGCTCACCATGAAAACGGCTAATGAGATAATTTTTTCACAGTGTCGCAGAATAGATCAGATTGTAAGGGACCTTTAAAGGCCATCTCGTCCAACCCCACCTGCAATGACCAGGGACATCTTCAGCTATATCAGGTTGCTCAGAGCCCCGTCGAGCCTGACCCTGAATGCTTCCAGGGATGGGGCACCTACCACCTCTCTGGGAAACCTGTGCCAGGGTTTCACCATTCTCATAGTAAAAAATATCTTCCTTACATCTAGTCTGAATCTACCCTCTTTTAGATTAAAACCATTACCCCTTGTCCTTTCTCTACAGTGTCTGCTAAAAAGTTTGTCCCCATCTTTCTTATAATCTCTCTTTAAGTACTGGAAGGCTGCAATAAGGTCTCCCTGGCGCCTTCTCTTCTCCAGGCTGAACAAGCCCAACTCTCTCAGCCTTTCTTCATAGCAGAGGTGCTCCAGCTCCCTGAGCATCTTCGTGGCCTCCTCTGGACTCGCTCCAAGTGGTCAATATCCTTCTGATGTTGAGGGCTCCACAGCTGGCCGCAGCACTCCAGGTGGGGTCTCACCAGAGCAGAGTACAGGGGCAGAATCCCCTCCCTCGACCTGCTGGCCACACTTCTCCTGATACAGCCCAGGATACGGTTGGCTTTCTGGGCTGCCAGTGCACACTGCCAGCTCACGTCCAGCTTTTCATCCCCCAGTACCCCCAGGTCCTTCTCCTCAGGGCTGCTCCCTATGTTGAGTGCTACTCTTTGTATGATGCAGGTAACAGATATAATACAGATGGTCACGAGGACATCTGAGCAAGGGACGGTTAGAGTCTGACTGATACAAAATAAATCAGCCCTGGGAAACGTTGTCCTTTCTTCACTGCTTCAACACAAGTGACATCAGCCTCCGTGTAACGTGAGGTGATGTGAACCCCCCTGTTTCCCCAGATCCTCACTTTCAGAGATTTCTTTCTTCTATTAAAAAGAAATATTTTTGGAATAATTTCTTACATTAAAAGAAAATTACAGTTGCAAATCAAACTTGCCAAATGAGGAAACATTGATCTTTCGGAATCAGAAATAAAGAGATTTAGGAACTTGGATCATGCACGTGAGCACAGAGCCTGTAATTATAAGGTTGTTTAATGCTTCTTCATAGGACCCTATTCTCCTTTAGGGCTGTCTGCTGATCAACATGCAGCGATTAAAATAGATCGTACTTTGGAAGGGCTGAACTGTGATAATCAGAGGTATCAATAGAGAAGAGAGTGCTTGTATGTCCAGAGGAGGTATTAAAAATTGTACATGTTGCTTTTCCATCCAATTTCTTGCCAGCAGTAAATGTCGCCGTACCTTTTGATGCATGAGATCGTTCCACACATGATGGGATTCTGCTGGATGAAAGTGGTCTCCAGCCATGTTTGCACATTTCTTGTGAAGTTGGAAATGCATCCAGATTCAAAGCTGATTGCACTCACTGTCCAAGCTCGGCATCTCGGGGTGAGAACCCTTTTTCAGCACTCAGTGTTCTCTGGTTACAATGAGCTTTGTCCTGGCCTTGGGGAGAAAGTTTGAGCCCTTTTGCCACACATGAGTGAGTCCTCTGCAACCCCCAAAGTGAACTCTGGGCAGTTGCCTTGGTTGGGTGATGCAGTTGGTGAAATAGGGTCTGGGTATAAAGTGTTGACAGTTCAGTTCATGAGGGTCAGAGGAGAACTTCCTTGGGGTAAGTTGACTTCTGTTGAACAGCCTGAAAAGTAGCTGCTGTTTTCTTTTGAGAAACAGCTACTGGACATGGAATATGAACTGCTTTATGGAAATAAATCCTGCACGTCGTTAGCATGTTTTACACTGAGCTTGATCCTGTCTAGGTCACCTTTCTCCTTCCTTCTCCTCCCAAGCCCTGGAGAGGCACTGACCATTGGAGGCCCTGAACACCCCAAGTCTTAGGACTAGTGTGGACATCTTGCACCTTTCAATACTAGAGATTTGCCAGCTGCATTTCATTGCTTTCACCTTTACTTGCATTCATCTTCAAGAGTGAAGTTGCCCAGAGCTCAGCCCCAAAACCTGCTGTGCCCCAGCATTTATAACCTGTGCAAAACATTGCAAGACCCTGAAAAATTGGTGGGGTTGGTGTTAGGGTCTGGATCCAGGGCTTTTCCCAAATATACTGGCTTATCTGTGTGAAGGGGATAAATCTGATGGTAGGGAGATTGTTGTTGCCGAGGTCCCTAAGCACTGGCAGACAGTCATAGACACCAAGGCAGTGCAGGGTGATTTTTGCTCCTAATTACAGTTTGGTTTTGACAGTTGCAAGCCAGGTGGGAAGGTTTTGTGGGTACCCTCAGACCAAATGTGACATCTGCAGCATTTTGGACATTTGGCTCGTTTGTAGGCAGCGTGGAGCATCAGGTTCATCTCACCCAAATGCAGACATCTGAAACAGGTCATCTGACCTGCACCTACTCCTCTCCGTTGATTGTGACGGCAGACAGGTGACTAGCTCAAAAGCCTGCATCTGCACCAACATCTAATATGAAGTGAGAAAAGACGAAAACCACCTTGTTGATCCCCAAGTGTTTTCTTGTCTGGTATTCAAGCTTCCCTCTAGAGAAAGAGATGAAGTGCTCCAAAATCCTCAACAGGCCTGTTGGATTAATCAGACCTTTGCACCTCAAACATCCATCATCTTGTGGTCATTTGCTAATCCCAAGGTCTCCACCCCAACCCCACCCTTCTCCACTGCACAAATAGCACTTGGTCCATGAAAACAGTACTAGGGTAACAAACTGGGTCACGGAAATCTAACCCGATGGAAAGGAACCTGTCAGTTAACTATTTAGTTAATATTTCACCCTTAAGGTTCTCTCTCCAGATGTCCAGCTCTGTTGACTAGCATCAGTGCTCCCTTGTTAGCCAAAACAATGCTTAATTGCCCCATTTTAGATTGCCCCATTTTAGATTGCCTTCCTCTACAGCCACTTGAATGCTGGTGTATTTGAGAACAGCTGAATGTGCATTAGAAAAACACCCTATGGAGAAAATCTGAGAGCAACCACAGAAAATGATGATTTTAAAGTTATGTCCCAAATCATGAGGTCTGACTTCTGTAGCGTATGCTCAGCCTGAGTTACTCCAGCAATAATTTGAAGGAGTGTTCTTGATACTGTAAGAAGAGGCTTGAGGACTCATCAAAAAGGTTTGTAAAAAATCCTGAGCCTCATTAGGAGCAAAAAACAGAGCATGAACCTTTATTCTGCAGTGACTGAAAGGGTCAGTTTATGCTCAAGGTGGAAAAAACCATATGTTTCCTTAGCCTGGCTGATGCAAAATGTATCCTGACCTTTCTACATTCAGCTTTTCATTTTCTCACTCTGTACTTCCTTCCTGAGGACCACACCAATTTTCTCACTCATACACTAACATTTCTTGGTTAGTGGTTAGATCTAGAAACATCCAAGTTACTCTAGCTGAAGAACTTTTATAAATATTTCTTACGACTACTATTTGCATTTAGAGGTTCTTATGTTTGCATTTTTGTCAGGAATCCTCAAATTCTGTACAGTTCAGAAGATTTTTTCACTCCCAGGGAAAAGGCACTAGATTAAGATCATCTAAGAACTGAAATGCAATCATTTGCATTTATTTCTGTAGCATGGTATTTATCCCCAGTTCTTGGAACATCTACAACAGCTTCCTATGAGGTGGTAAATTCAGAGCTGACTCAACAAAATTCATATGGCTGAGATAACTGTGCCTTCGCTGAACTACAGGAAGGTACCGAATTGTGCTTGCCCAAACAGAAGGATCTAACTCACTCATAAAGCTAAAGAAGATGTGGGCAAGTTGCCTTATGGCATGCAGCAGTAAGATTTCTAATGGTGGTCTTCAACCACGGGAAGTTCCCTTGGCAATATAAGGGCCAGAGGTGGCATGGGAATAGCGTAATGTAACAGTCTGTGCTATAAAACTTGCTGGAGGTCAGGTTTGTCCAAAAGGGATATGATGTGGAGTTTCTGCCTGACTTTTACAGCAACAATGCCATTGTGTTATGCCAAATGTGCATTTGTTCATTTAGTCTTAGACCCCAGTACAGTCAGAGACCCCTTTAAAACTGAAGGGCAACCTCTTTCTCTAGGCTAAAGAAGGTATAATTGGTACAAAAATCAGTCAGACTCTGAGACTGCCCAGAGGGATGGGTTAGATGACAAGTAAGAGCTAATGATACTGAAGAAGGACTTTTTCTGACTATAAATTATAGGGTTAGAGCACTGGTTGCAGCTTGTTGGGCTGAGGGTCCAGAAACTGAGAAGGAAGAGCATGATCCTTAACAGACCCTGGACTCTAGTGTTGGAAAAACACTTGAGGGGTCGTCTAGACAATGGCTAGGCATAATCAGCTCCCCATCTGTCAGTGCTGAAGACTGTTATCCTGTCCCCTTCTCCATGATCATTCCTCAGACAGTCTCAAGTTATTCAGTCTTTTCTATTTGAAAATGTTTTCTGGACTCCATTCTTATTGTTACTCAACTGTCTTCTGTTGGTCCATGTTTTTCCTAATGTGTAGTGCCCACAACTGGGCACAGCATCCTATCCAAAGCTTCATTGTCACAGCATAAAACGAGGGCTTGCTTTGCATGTCTTACACATTTTTTGTGTGTGACATTGCCAATTGGTTTTTTGCATATGAGCCCTAGTTCGTTTTTGGAAGAACAGCTATCTCATCAGTGATACCACTTTATTCTGTCTACATATAATGCTTGCACTTATTCTTTAAATTACATATTTTTTTTTTTTTTTTTGGTCCAGTGTATTGAGGTCACTTTGAATTCCTTTCCTGGCCTCTAATATATGCATGGTACCTCCTGGCTTAGCTTCTTCTGTAAATGCAGTAAAGATTGCCTATATTCGTCATCCAGGTAACTGCTGAAAAAACTGAATAGCCTGAGACCCATGGTGTAACCTGGGGTACACCTTTCAATACACCCTTTTCTTCTGATGGTTAATCGGTGCCGCTCAGTATGCTCTTCCATTTGACAGAGTTTTGAACCATTTTGAGGGTACTTTGTTTTCGGGGTTTTTCCTATCAATTTTGTAATCACCTTATAATTCAACTCGGTTACATTTCCCTAGCTTGACAGTGTAAAAATTCTTACAAAAGTCAGGCAAAGAGGCAGGTTGTCTTGGGTAAGGAGGTCACTACAGGGGCTGTCTTAAGACTTGTGCACTTTACAGGATTAAGTATAATTGATTAACTACAACTAGTTAGTAAAAAGGAGAAGGGAAGGAACAAATACAATCACACAATAATATACTTTAATTTATAAGTTTATTTTGCGGTCCTAAAATTTTTCTGCTTGGGCCAAAGGAATGATGATTGCAAAAAGGAGCATCTATAGAATAAAGTTATCTGTACTATACAGCTGTATTTGCACGGAGAAGTATTAAAGAACCCAATCTAAGCACTGCTGTGTTAATGAAGTTGTGGCAATACTCACTACATGGAAGCTAAATATACCCAAAGAGTTTTTCATGTGAGCCAGAAGCTCTGCCAGACACCAAGTCTGAGGAGAATAAGTTTAATAATTAAGATTCCTCCAGATCTGCTCATTAGGCACTGTTTTATTGTAAGAATAATAATTACAATAATATTGTGCTTGGTGTTTGGTTCCCGCAGGACACGTTTTGGCTGTTGCTGCATACTAACCTGATGATTTTGGAGAACAGCACCAACAGACAAAAAAGCCAACAGAGTGTTGGGTGTCATCACTGGGAATGGGACAGAGAAGATCATTTTGCTGCTATATAAAAACTTAGTGTCCTACATGTGGAGTAGCTGGTGCCACTGTGGTCTCTGCAGATCAAAAAGGATTTAGTGTATTTGGAGAAAGTCCAGAGGACAACTAAAATAATCATGGGGATGGAGCGGTTGCCTTACAAGGAGAGACAGCAAAGCTTTACAACCATTCATCATGAAGAGGGGGAGGATGTGGGGAGGTTAACTGTGTCATGGAGGTGGTGGATACAGTGAATGCAGACTGTTAGCCACTGAATCCCACAACAACAGGACTAGGAGACATTTAGTAGGAGTTCAGTTTTAAATAGATAAAAGGATGGATTTATTCCAACACTGAACAGTGGACCCTTGAAGTTCCCTTTCAGTTTCATGGTCCTCACATATTCATCACAGAACTTGGCATCAGTGAAAGGAATAGTTACGAGTGTAATGAACCCTGTCCAGGATGTTTGACAGGGAAGATTGTTCTCAGTCACCAAATAAGCAGTTTTAATTCTCTTTCGAAATTCACTACATGTTTTCAGGGTGGATTTGTCTCATCCAGCTGCAGCTGCCTAAAAGTCCCATGTTTCGTTTAAACTAGTTTTGCTGGTTTAAAGGTTGTTTGCAGATGGGAGGGAGAGAAGTTTGGATGGGTGATTCATCCTGTAGCTGTTGGTGTTCAGACCAGGAGGTGAATCACTCTCTAGATGCACTTGTTGACTCTGTCCATTGACTCAAGGGGGAACTTCGACAACTTTGTTGACCATACAACTCTCTCAACTCAAACCTAAATCCTTGTTGACCTTGCAAATATGCTCCATTTAAGATACAGAATTGCGCACCTCATGTCAGCTCTGTCTCACCTTTATGGGAAAAAAAAAACCCCAGTTAAAAACAGTTTTATCATCATAAATAATTAGGTTGGGTGAAAAATTTCTGATCATAATTTCTAGCACATGGTACAACTAGGGCTTCCCCATACTTCTGCTTTGCAGCAGAGATGGATGCTGCTGTGGAGGATGGGAAGGGCCCATGTTCATGGTATCTTTACATACTTTTCTTGAAAATATTAAGCACTGTCCTCTAAGTAATCTGTAAAGAAAGCCAAGACTGGCTTACATAAGTGCAAAACCTAATTATTTGAGCTTCAGCTGTTCAGTACAGAGTAGCACTGTACCCCATTGTGTTTTACTTCCTGGCAACTCCCTTTCTGTGTCTTTCTTGGTCTTGTAGCATTGTGTAAAAATAATCTTCACAATTTGTCTGTGGTGACCTGTGCCATGTGACAGGCTCTTTTCCTCCCAGCTCTCTGGTGAAAGAGAGGGCTTCTCTCAGCAGCAGAACTCTGGTGAACAATAGAGGAAAGTCAACAAGCAACAGAGACACCAGCACCTTCTTTCCCCCCTGCACCTTCCTAGATGCTCGAGATGCTCCTACTTCCCTCTCTCATTTTCTAGGCTTCCACTGAGTTTTCACAGCACCTCCTCTCCTTTATTGCCACACGTTGCTAACGCCTAATGCTAATTGTCTAAAATATAATGCTAATTATGTTTTTTTTTCTAAGAAAACCCTGTTTTTTCTGTGCCTAGATAACTTTCCCCTTTGCTGGCTCCCACTGTTCTCACCCTCCCCTTTGCCTCACACTGCTTTGGGTCAGTTACTTGCCGAAGTGGCACTGTTTGTTCCTGGAATCGTTCAGCAAGCTGACCTGTTTCACAAACCTGACCTAACTTATTGCTCTCGCAAGCGGTAACCGTTTTTTTCTGACCTTTGAAAGGTCTAAATGCCAAGTTACGAGAGCTTTTCTCATGCAAACTGTGCTTGTAGCGATTAGCCACCTGGGGTCACCGTTCCTTCCAGTACAACTGCGTGTTCTTGCTAAGATAAAAACCTCCCCATCTCTAATAAAATCTATTATCCACCTACACTGAGATTTGTTGCTTGAAAGCAAATGGGTGGGTGAAAGAGGGAGTGGATCTTGGCTCATCTGCTGAAAAAAACCCCTTTTTTCAGCAAAAGGAAAAATTCAGCTTGCGGAGGATCTGCTTCTGCAGTGCGAACTTATGCCCTCAGCTCAGAGTTTGCAATCCTTAATTGACCCGCAGGATATTGAATAGCTGAGAGAGGCAGATTGAGCTGAAGGACTGCAGAAAACGTCCCTCGTCTCTGTCTCCATCATGCAAATAGCTATGAAATTGGATCGTTTGACCACGGAAGACATATAAGGAGATGTTGGGGAGTAAACCCCTGCATCTCCAAAGAACAGACCTCATGTTTAGTAGGGGAAGGACAAATTGTGATGAACAGTCTGTGGTTTCTCACTGTGCAGTGTAACAAATAGTCTTACCAACCTAGGTGTTGCGGCTCTGCATGCGCTATTGCATATCTCCAGGTATCTTGGAAAAAGGTGACGGACCGGGATCTCAGACTTGCAGACATGTTCCAAGAGCAAACCCCTCCAAGTCCTTCAGTGGGCTTTGGCATGAGATTTTCCTATTATGCTATTGAATATGGAAGATTTGGTACAAAAGCGAAGGCAGTAAATACCTGTGGAGCATGGAGGAGCCCCGCGGTAAGCAAAGCCTTTTACCCACAGCAGCTGCTCCAGAAGACTTACTTGTTCTCTGTGCCTTGTTGCATTTGGGTTTGGGCAGTGATCTGTTGGCCAAAGCCTCAATGCCAACAGACCCTCCAAGAGGACTTGTCACCTGCATCAGTGAAGCTGCACAAGCTTTCATGAAGAGGGCAAAGGGAGGTTTATCAGGAGAGAGAGCAGGGGCTGTAGCATCTCTTCTGTCTGCTGCTCTCATGAGCACTGCATAAAGTCTTGTTTGCACCTTTTCACATGCTTGGGGAGAAGATTCACATTTGTACAGCCTCCCATAGGTATGGCATCATTCACCCCCCAAAAAGGGCTGTTTTGGATCTCCCTCTAAAGAAGCTCCCTTGTGTCAGCTGCCTTTCATAGGACCATCACCCATTTGAGTGTGAGGATAGGAGAATCTCTGGTAGCGAGGGACAGAGATGGAACACAGCATCCTCTGTGTCTGTGACTGATGGATGCAGCCACAGAGGCATTTAAGAACATATCTCATCTATTTCTTAGCATGCCTATTAGGGAGATTTAATTCATTAGAAGTTTATAAAGGAGAAGTGTCCAGCATGTACTAATCATGATAGAATACCACAGATAGTTTAAATCTGTTTTTTTCCACAGTGTATCCCATCTAATTCTCTAGGTACTAACAATAATTTCTGTGGAAATAGCTGAAGGAGATCTACATAAAGTGTGATACTTCCTTGTTCATTTCCAGTTTTCCACTGACACTTGGAAGAGCAAATTTCACTGAAGCATGGTAAACAGACAATTCAGGAGCAAGAGAAATCCTTTCCAAACCTGCCAGCCTCATCCTCAGAGATTTTTTTTTGATCAAACTGTCCATCCTCCCAAAGTTCAGTTGTCACTCAGAGAAACTGCATATCTCAAAAAACAAATGGAGTGTGGCTTTACCATCATCATCATACCTCCAAAAAAGCCAAAACGATACCCCACAGGACCTTTTCTTTGCAGGTAGAGCCACAGATGGTGTCTGAGGTCCATTATCATACAATGAACAACTATTCTGCAGTGATGGTCCCTCTCAGAAGCCTGTCCAACCACAGATTTGGGGGTCAGTGGCTGTACAAACCCCTTAAAATCTCACCCCTTTTACTGACCTCAGCTATAGTGGAACAGCTCTGGAGTCAGTAGCTCTGATGTGTCAAACCACTTCCTACACGCGACGGCATGCTCCGCCACACTGCACATTGTTTGATTTCCTGGATAAAAGCTACTAATACCTGAACAGAGAGCAGCCTTTATTCTCTTTTGCGGAGCCAGCCAGCAAAACGATGATTTGCTGACCAAAGAGCAAAGTCCTTGCCGCGAACACAGGGTGATGCTCCACACTGGTCTAACCGGGCAGTAGTCGGCTCCTTGGCTTGGTCGGCACCAGCCCATCACTTCTGAGAAACTTCACCATCCTCAGTGTTGCGGAAAAAAGATGTGAACAAGTCCCATGGAGCTCAAGTGCCTTTTGATGTGGCTCTTGCTTGGATCCGTCAAGGGGAACAAGCCAGGTAAAAGACTATTTCTGCCTTTTTTGGAGGGGGGAAATACAACTTGCTTTTTTGTGGTGACTGCTGGAGGATGTTCGCAACATCCTGACTCCTTTCAGGTCAGGAAAGATGTTAAGACCTTAAGGAATTTATTATTCTAAGGAAATGAGAGAAATGGGTTTTGTGCCCACAAACAATCAACTGCAGGCAATCCAGAGCACTGCAGGATATTCTATGTCTGAGTAATGCAGGTATCCTCAACCCATCGTTGAGAACAGTGGGCAGATCAAAGCAGCCTTGTGCTCCTTAGGTAGCTCTTTTTTTTTCTTCCTTTTTTTTTTTTTTTCCATTTTGAGTGTAACTTTAGGAAATATAAAAATAGACACTGAAATGTCAGTACCTCTGTAGGTAAAATTGATGGCAATGCAATTCTTTAAAAGGTGCCATCCAAGTCTGCTGTGGGTACTATGGATAACCAAGTATTCTTTCAGCCATGCCTCCCAACCAGCAGTGCCTATAAACTGTGAACACAGACAGCTAATTCATTCTGCATAATTTTACACATTTATAAATTGTGATACTGCTTCTATTTGGATTATTTATTGTGACAAGTGTGTGCATTGAGGCATGATCTGGGGATATATTACCGTAATTAAATTTAAAATGCTTTGTTCAAAGGGTGAAAAAAAACCCCCTTACATTCTCAGTGCTCCAAAAATGTGGTATTTCCTTCTGTATGTGATGAGGATGCCCATCCAGGTTGGGAGGTACGAGCAGATACAGCCTAAGGCAGGTTCTTGGATACACTGGTGCTATAACTGCTAATGGATCCTCTCTAGCAGGGCTGTGAAGTTTGCTAGGGGCTGGGCATCCCAAGGGAAGATTGTGTTGCTTATAACTGAACCCATTATGCAGGAAATAAATACCTTCACAGATATTCAACCCCCAGGTGATTTTATTCTTGTTAAATTATTTTGCCAGTAAACACTGTACCTTTTCCTTCACGGGGCATTTTCATTGCCAAATGAAGCGCCAATGCCCACGGCAAGCGTTTAAGTGCTGCGTGCAAGAGCATCACTGCGAGACGTTCAGCCAGAGATATGTCAATAGGATCGGTTCTGGGATGAGTCAGGTCCCCTATATCATGCTTTCTGTATTACTGTGCCTGGGACACGTCGTGAAATTTCTTGTTGGCAAGTCTCGTTTATCAGAAACCTTTCTGTTTTTTGGAAAAAAATGGGGGGTGTTAGAGTAGTTACATTTTATGCTATTTGATGTGATTTGATTCTCTGATGAATGAATAAATGCGTAACATTGCTTTCTTCACTGTATCACTCAGCTCCCCTTTCCTCAGCTTCCTGTATTTATTTTCAATGTCTCTCCCAATGTTTAAACATTCTATATGTATTTTAATTCCTTCCTGCAAATAGCATACTAAGGTAGAAACATCACCCTTTACCAATTTAAGGGCTTTTATTGTGGAGATGCCTGAAGTGCTGTGGCTCTAAGATCTATTGTTTTTAATTCCTTAGCGGGATCGACAAGGAGACCTGGGAACAGACATAAGCAAAGAAAAAGGAAAAAGGCTAGGTCAAACTGGTCAAAAATCAACATTTCAGTAAATACAGTGCTATTCATGTCATTTTGCCTTAGTCTTTTCAGCTCATCCCAGCACTGTGAGTTCAGTTTTGTAAATGGATCCTGCCATAAATGTTGTTTGCAACAGGGTTTCGGGCAAAATACACTATCAAGAATAAATATAATTAGGGGAAAAATAAAATAGAAGGTCTTTGTTTTACAGAACAGTTTCAAAGGGCTTTGAGAGGGCAAAGTCCTCTGATACATATCTGGGGAAACTAAGCATTTAGTAAAAATTAAGCTACACCTTAGTGATAAAGAAGGTAAGAGAAATGCTGATTTTTCTCATGAAGAGCATCACATTTCTCTCATTTACTCTGCACAGTAGCAGTGCCTAGAAGCTGCAGGCATGGATGAGGCTTGAGGTATGCTAGGTGAGGGTCAAATAAAAGACAAAAGCTGGTCTGTGCTCCTACGACCTTTCCTTCTTGCTATTCGTCTTACAGGAACACACTGAATAGATTTGCAAGTTAAACCTGGAAAGGATTAAAACTCACAAAAGAAAGAATTTCATTCAGCTGAATTTCATTCACACAAGATGGGTACCAGATCTCAGCCATTTAAATAAGAGGAGTTTCTTTCCCATTATACTTGCATATTAGTGCTCGCTCCCATGGATTTGAAATGCAATGCAGAATAAATTAAAGTTGTCAAACACGTAGAAGTGTTTCTTGTAAGGTCAACCAGAGAGAAAATACCTTTATAAACCTTACAGCTACAGTGGCTCTCAGCAGCAAAGTGCCCAATATATAGCTACAATTTTTAAAATTGCTAAAATATTTTTAAAAAATTGTAATACTGCTGCAGAAAAGCTGGTGGTACGGACAGAGATCCTGCAGTGTCTGCTTTCAGATGATGAAATCTTCTCCCCACCTCATCAGAGATGAAATGTTATGTTCTTCCTTTTTATCACAGCAAAAAATCCACTCTGTAGCTGCTGCTAGGAAGACACTACCATTGTCTTTGATCACTATTGCCTTAGAGTGCTGCAATTTTGGTCTCCCCGCTTTCTTCCTTGACGATCAGCTTTGTCTCCCCTGTTTTTCCTGTTGCATTAATTGTATTTGCAAAGCCCAACTTTTGCATGGTTTCCAACTACCAACTACCCATGGTTTCCACCTCCTGACCCTGGTCCTGAATCTTGGAACAATCTGGCTTACTGAGTCTGCTCCATTTCCTCCAATGCTTCTCCAAAACACATTTCCAAAGCCCTTCCATGACTTTTTTCACTTGACTCCCTGTTCCTCAGCCCTTTCAGGGTAGCTGCACTCTGTCATCTGCTTCTTTTTCTTTATGCTCTCCATTTGTAAAGTATGAGCCCCCAGATAAAGAACATACTCGTTATCTGGAAAAATGTTTCATGCGTTACAAGGTCAGAAAAATCACCAACACTAACAAATAATTTCCATCCCACTCTTGAAAGCTCCAGCAAAAAGCTCAGTGGCAATGCTAAGGCAACAAGTCAAATGAGATGAGTCCTTAAGTCACATCTGAAATCAAAGGAATCCCACCGACCTTTTTCCACTGTTACACAAGACAGGGACACATGCTTGACAGCCAGGTGAATTATTTTCAGAGAGGATATTCTCTACTGCCCTTCCAACTCAACAAAAGACAAAGCTGAGAAAGTTCCAGCCAAAGAAAAGGATCTGAATTCCTACTGATTTTCTTTGTCAGTAATGTGTTTTTCCCTTTAGATGAAAACACCCAAGAGGTGGGTGTTTCTGAACTCACAGATTTAAGCAAAAATGTAGCCAAATCTGTTCCAAATCCAAATGTCACAAACCAAAACGAGGCTTTCACATATGACATTCTCAAAACCAGACTCGGTGTTCTTCTCCATACCATGTGCAGTGGTTGCCTTTAAAGAGTTTGAGCTCTGTGACTTCACCGCAGAACCAAGAAAGTTATAAGCACCCAGAAACAGCAGAATAAGAAAAACAAATGTTCTTTATTCCCCACTTTGTACATTTTCTGCACAGTGTGCTGTTCTTGGACTAGTTTTCCCTCCCTTTCCCTGCCTTAAGAAATGCTCTCCCTCTTTTTTAATGCTCCGTGTTCCACTTGGAGTCCAAGTCCCCAGCCCAGCCTCCCTGCCAGGGCAGGAGTGACACTCATCTCGCCATCTTCAGCCATCTGCACCAGCAACATCTCCACCGAGCTGGACGTGTGGGCCCCATCATAGCCAGGGGAGAGACAGCAGCACTTTCAGGGCACAGGTTGCAGACGAGGCTACAGTGAATCATGTTCTGTAAGTCTCTTTCTAGCGACTATGCAGGGAATTGAAGTGTCTGCGTTTTGTTGGCTGGGTGGCACTCAGTCCATGCCTTAAACCAGGAGTAAATCGATGATGAATGGGGATAGTTGTGTTTAGGAAGAGGAGAGACAGTGTTCAGTCAAGAAACATCTGGCTCAGTGGAAGACACAGAAACCTCTGCAGGCTGCTTTGCTGGGAACTCACAGCGAAATGAGCTTTAAAATTACACCAATGCATTAGCTAAACTACACTAATTATCAATGTGAGCATGTAAGAGCATTCTTCCATCACTGTAGCGATAAAAAGAGAGAAGCGCCTGTAAGCATTGCTTGGGAGAACCTGAGTTAGGTGTGTGCTGTTCTCCAGCGATGTCTGCCCAGCTCCACTTCTTACAGAAAGAGTTAAGAAGGCAGGTTCCTGAAGCTAAATAATGCTTAGCATGAGAAAGCTTCATCCACTGTCAAACTGTTGTGGTTTAACTCCGGC
>NW_010260197.1:0-352 GCF_000690775.1 Eurypyga helias
CGCGCCCTGTCCCGGAGCAGGCAGGCCGGCGGGGTGTCCCTCTGGGACGTGTGGTTTTGGGGAGCTTTGAAGGCCTCAGCCCTGCCCTCTGCCCTCCCCGCAGGCTGAAGCAGCTGCGGGAGGCACCGTACACGCAGGAGGAGGCAGAGCGTGCCGCCGGCATGGGCTCCTACATCCCCCCGAAGAAGGTGGAAGTGCAGACGCAGCCGCTGGAGGAAGCCGTCGAGATGGAAGCGTCCGGCTGAGCGTGGACGGAGGGGCCGGGCCGCTCCCCAGGGCCGCTTTGCCCTCCGTTTTTGGAGGGTGACCACGCGGCCCAGCGAGCAGAGGCTCCGCTCCTCGCCGGAGCACT
>NW_010260197.1:448-1450 GCF_000690775.1 Eurypyga helias
GTGACTGTTTCGTCTCTGCTGGTTTGGGCCTCTCTGCTTGGTCAGAGGTTGACCCCGGCGAGTCGCTCAATAAAATGCATCGACCGAAGGCCGGCGGTGTTGGGAGCTCTCCGCGAGGGCAGCAGCCGCCCCTCGGGGCGGGAGGGCGACCTCTGGGTGTCGTGTCCTTCCCGGGTGCGGGAAGGGGAACGCTGCCAGTGCCTGTGCCAGCCCGGAGGAACGGCCTCCTCCCGGTGCCCCTGGCCTGGCGGGGTGGTAAAGCCCCCTCTGCGGGGGGATCCCAGGCTGCTGCTAGGAGATACAGGGCTGGTTTTGGGGGAAAATATGTGCTTGAGGGAATTCTTCATTGAGCATTTGGATCTGTGGTGAGCAGCTTGTGCTGGCCCTGCTCTTGGGCCTTGGGAGTGGAGTGCTCCTGTCCCCCCGTGGCAGGGACACTTTGGGGCTCCTGTCCCCGTGGCAGGGACACTTTGGGGCTCCGCTCCTGTCCAACCCAACGCCTGCAAGCGAGTTCATCTTCCTGGAGGGCTGGGGGCTGTGCGTGGCGTGATCCTGGCTCCCCCCCTCACATCCACCGGCCTGACGCTGACCCTGCCTGGCTCCTGGGGGACTTGGTGTGACAATGCCACCACCCGCTGCTGCAAATTCCTGCAGGAGGGGTCTCTGTGCAGCCCTGGCAGAAAAACAGGGTCCAGAGGTTCTGCAAGCGAGTTCATCTTCCTGGAGGGCTGGGGGCTGTGCGTGGCGTGATCCTGGCTCCCCCCCTCACATCCACCGGCCTGACGCTGACCCTGCCTGGCTCCTGGGGGACTTGGTGTGACAATGCCACCACCCGCTGCTGCAAATTCCTGCAGGAGGGGTCTCTGTGCAGCCCTGGCAGAAAAACAGGGTCCAGAGGTTCATCCCTGTGGCCGAGCCGGCGACGGGGCTGGAGCAGCAGAAAGGCAGCGTGACAAGGCAGCTGTGCTCGGCAGGAAAGGATTTATTTCCATGCAGGATGCC
>NW_010260197.1:1504-1793 GCF_000690775.1 Eurypyga helias
TTGGCATCTCCAGGAACTCGGTGCTGCAGTGGATTCGGTGGGGGCAAGGGGGGCTGGGAAGGTTGCAGACCCCATCCCAGCAGGATGCGCTGTCCCGAGGGTCGCACCGCTGACCCCATGGCCCCATCTCCCCCCCCCGGCATTGTTGCAGAAGTTGGTCTGGTCCCAGCCCTCCCCGCTCCGTACTGACCTCCTTTCCGCAGGGCTGAGCTGGCTGCAGCCACAGCGCTGTCCCTGGGGGGACAAAGGGGGGGCTGTGTGACCCCCAGGGGGGTGCAAGGGCCCCCTG
>NW_010260198.1:0-14801 GCF_000690775.1 Eurypyga helias
CTGTACTTGTGCTTGGGATTGCAAGATCCCAAGAGGCGTTCAACAAGCCGTTCCCAATCCTAACAGATTCCAAGAGCCGTTCAACATCACACAGTAAAAGAGGAACCTCTTGGTGTGCAAGAGACCTGGACGGGACAAGTGGACAATGGAACTGGGTGCCACTCTCTTTGAGGGTCTCTTTTGAGACACACAGCCAGCAGAGAGCAGGGTGCCCACGGCACTGAGGAAAGCAATGCAATGGTTCAGCTGCCTGCCTTGGCATTGCTGGACCACCCAACAGCCTCCCGCTGGTGACTGCTTCCCTTTCAGCAACGTGGCTCAGATAGCCACAGCTGGCAGGGGACCAGCCTGTCATTAGCACAGTGTTAGACTGGTTTAAACCAATTACCAAACCATGCCCTTGTTCTTACTACGATAGCAGAGGTTCCACAACAGAGAATGAGGATGCAGGTCTGCGCAGGCAGCGTTGCACGGTTCAAAGCAGGCAAGAGGTTGCGGCACATCTGGGACGTGATGGTAAGTCACTGAAGCAGCTACCAGTTACTGCTCATGTCTGGGCCTTGAACAGAATGGTTCAAACCCAAGAAGGCACCTCTGTATTAACCAAACCATCATTGCTTGGCTTAAGAGTACATTGTGACCCAAGTCAGTCCTGCAGACAGGACATTTTAAATCTAACACGCAAATGTTAGGTAACACAACTCCAGAGGTTTATATTAAAAGAGCAAAGAGAATCAAATTCAAACTATTACCAGCAAACATACATGTGAGACATTGTGCCCCACACTATTTGGGACAAAATATTTTGAAAAATAATTACAAATCAATCATATGCAACATGAGAATTTAGAAAAATCAGAGTTTGAGCTCACAGTGTGAAGTAACAGTTTCTGCTACTGCCTTAAACTTATCCCACTGTTTCAAAACACTGTTTCTGGTTTATAGAAAAGCACAAATTTGCAAGAAATTAATATATTACTGTGCCAAAGTGCAGATTCAAAGCAATTGAAATCAGAAATTTTATTGGCATTTTTCTTGGGCTGAGATCTTCTTACCTTTTATAATTTCGGGAAAGCACAGGGGACAGGAGACTCGCACTAACTGAAACGAAAGCTAACACTGCTGTTGCTTACTTTTCAAGTGAAAGTTATTTTTACCTAAAACGTCCAGGCAGCCTCAAGTATTGCTTAGGGAATTCAAAACACAGAGAACACAAATAAATAAGTGAGAGTTACAAAATGACTACAGGAAGTTATTACCCAGCACAGGCTCTAGTCATAAACCAAGGCTCCAGAGAGCAAGCACCTAGTTCTTACCAACCACTGTGTTACTACAGGTGTACTCCCCAGCCTCCTGCAGGGTGTAACACATGCTTTGCTAAAGCATTAGCACCACAGAAGCACATGCTGCCCTGCTCATCCCCGCACCTGCACACTCCAGAGGGAGAATCAGGCCCCAGTTGCTGCATCCCCCTCTCACCCTATCTACAAAAGGCAGGAGAAACGCGCTGTATCCTCTCCGTCTGGCCAGTTCACCCAGCAGGTAGTAGTGGCAAGTGGTAGTTGTCTGCACTGCTAAGCTCCCCCCGCACTGCCACGTCTCACCGAGCTGCGTGGGGCCTGGGGTGGCAACAGGGAAGGGAGCAGGACAAGCAGTCGTGGCTGTAGTAGCAGATGGGCTTAGGGCACTGGAAAGCACAGCCTTTAAAAGGGGATAGTGCCTAACGCGGTGATAAAATGCATTGTATCACCACCCATGATACACAAATTCAGCTAACGAAAACCCTCCGCTATCGCGACCTGGGCTTTCACTTTGAACGTGCCCAGTGACCAGCACGTACGCAGCACCAGCTCTTAGGCACTGCTCACGGCCACCACAGCCTTTGCTTCCAGGGATGTGCTCAGCGCACAGCAGCCACCATGAGTTCAATTAGCGCAGAGAAAGACCAAGCAAGTTGTTTCTCATTCCCCAGCTAGGTCTCGCCCTGCTCTAAGCGCAGCGACCTTTCCAGTGCCCCTTCTGCAAGCACCAAGACACCAGCAGCACACAGCATTGCTCCAGCGGACAGCCACTGAGGAGATTTCACACAGCTGAGAACAGTCAGAACCAGCTGGAATACATTTTTAATCCCTGGATCACAGGGCCTCACATGTGGCAGTTCCGTGGCAAGAAATGACAGAAATTCAGATGTCTGAAGGATATCCATCTCCCTTGCAACTCTGGGCTTGCCCCTTGCTTTCATTTGAGGATGCCTGGAGCTTTTAGCCTGATCAAACCACTTTATTATCATTATTATGGACTGCAGACAAGATTTATGCTGGTTTTAGTCAGGAAAGATTTTAAACAGAAAATGTTTACCGGCATTTTCTACTAGAGCTTATTTTAGTGACGCATACCAGATGCTATTTTGCGTATTGTTATTAAACACAGAGTTTGAATCCCAGGGTACAAAACAGCAAACACTACATGCTACCCATATTTTTGAATTCTCGGTTCCAGAATCCACTTCCTAAATGGAGACATGGGTTGCAGAACACTTCCAGTTAGTCAGGGCAGAATATTAAGGTCTTTTTGTGAACAAGTTCCTCTTCATGCCTGGCAGAGACATCAGAACCCACTGGATCGCTGCCATCCTCGGTCTTTCTCAGCAGGTTGGACAACACGAACACAGCTTGTAAATAAACAAACCCCAATAGGATGATACTTTGGGGAAAAAAATCCACCAGTAAATGTGAAACTGCAAAAACCGTGTGGGTGTGCACATACATTTTGAGAAGCAAGAACTCCTCACATGCCTGTGGGCGGCTGCACACGCTCACACATGCAAGCGCTCGGAAGGCAAGGCTTGACTTGTGAACTGCTGCTTCCACGAACTCTGCTCTTACACTGGGCTGTTACCAAAAAGAAACAGGATCAGCTTTCAGTAAAAACAAGGTTTATGTTACTCTTGTCCAAAAGGCAAATATTTTGTTCTCTACTTCCTCCCAGGAGACTGAGAGGCTAAATTCATTAAGGATTGAGATCAATGGATATTATAAGGAAGAATAAAAATTAACCTTAATGAAAACTGTTGTAAAATGTTTTGTGTAGATACGTATCTATAAACAAACAAGGGTTGACTAAATGTAAACATAAACAACCAAGTGATTAATCCATCTTAGTTTCACACCCCCTTAGTTCTGAATTAATAGAAGAATGTGAAAAACAAAAAGATTATTTTCCCCACACTTTCATCAGAGTTGCTCACAAAAATTTTGCAGAACTATTTGTATGAGAACTGGAAGCAGTTGTTTTCTAGACCAATATCAGCTTTGTTATCCTTTTGTCATATTTAGTAACACTTGGCAATATTTAAATCCAGCTGTAAGCTGTTCACAACTGTCACTTAGGAAAGACTTATCATAGTGTTTGATTTCAGTAGAGAGAACTCATCAGCTGCAAATGAAATTAATTTTATTTTTACATTACCTAATCCCAGAATGGTTTGGGTTGGAAGGGACCTTAAAGACCACCCAGTCCCACCCCCTGCCATGGTCAGGGACACCTTCCACCAGACCAGGTTGCTCCAAGCCTCATCCAGCCTGGCCTTGGACACTTTCAGGGATGGGGCATCCACAGCTTTTCTGGGCAACCTGTCCCAGTGCCTCCCCACCCTCTTGTATTGGGAAGAACAATACAAGCAAGCCAGTGATATTAAAATAAGCCCAAATATTTTAGTTGTTCACCTTTAATTCATGCATGTCTGAATGGAACTAACTTGCTCTGGTAACTTGCCTCATCACCACAACAGTAACCTACCTCCATACAGGGTAAAAAAAAAAAATGCTTAGCCTGAGGTACATATCCAAATTTCACCGACAGCAGTTTGACAAGTACCTGCACAAAGGTAAGCATGAACTTGTTTTCTGGAAGTCTACATGGATCTCAACTACCTAATGAGGAAGTCAGGGGCAAATCTAGAAACTGAGCTTCTTAATATCCTATTATGTTCCTGTATTCCATGGTTAGTGACAGTTTACTACAGGAATGACTGCAGTTCCATGGAGTGCATGGGAGAGGGAGATGACAGCTCAGTGCCAGGAGTCCAGAGCAGAGCTCCGGTCCAGCCTCTCCCTGCTCCCCATCCCAACCGTGCAGCACAGCACTCTGCATTGCATCCCAATTTTTACTTCTGAACAAGAGGATTTGTGTTACTGGTGAAACAAAACGGTCCTGCAGTGACTACAGATTTGATGTCATGAAGAAATAATAATGAGAAGTACTTTATGAACACACAATCGTTCTGAAAGCAAATTTTGAGCATCTGGAAAAGGGAGATGTTTAATTAAAAGCAAAAGTCCTTTGAAGATGCAATCTACTTTTCCAAAGTGCTCAAACATTCAAAACAGCCAGCTGTAAAAGTAGCCCACACTGCTTTACTGTGGTCGTGACAGGCTTGTGCATCACCATGCATCTTTAGTTGCGTGAACACTTCCCTTCTGAAAAAACACAGAAAATTTACTAGTATTAAAAACCAAAAAAACCCACCCCCACACAAAAACCCACCACAAACACCCACAATTAAATTAATTTCATAACTATTTTTTTTCCAGGCAAAAGAAAACTGTGTGTCCCAGAAGCACTGGAAGGCTTGACTTTCTAGCAGACCACTCTGTGACCCAGCTAAGGCTACCCACTGGGGAGGTCTATGGTAGAAAACTCTGCAAACTCTGGAAAATAAGCTATTCCTTGTATTTCACACCAAGCACATGTACGAGCATTGTTCACTAGCCTTCACCTACTCATCCCAGATGATTTATTGCACAGTTATAAAAATAGAAACCTTTAGATGTATCCTAAAGTTTCATACTAAAATTGCTGCGAGGGTCTTATTTGCCTGTGCTAGCAAAGAACTGCTTCATCAGCTGCACCTATGGTTGGGAAGGACGTTCAACGGCCCAACACCATTCTCTGGAGACTTGTTTTTTCCTGAGTGCATACCCTTGCTTCTTACCCAAAAGTTGATTCACAACTGAATTCTCAATCTTTCCCTTCCCAGAAAAGCCCCATGAATGTGCCATGTGAAATTCAGAGAAAACCCAAGACAGGAGAGAAAGACAGATGTATTTATCATGCAAAGATGATGTAGGAAGGAGACAAAAAATATTGTCACAGTGCCTTACTGACTGCAAAATAAGAGAACAGTAATTAATCAGCAGGACTGCATGCTGAGAGGAAATATCGATTGAATTTGGAGAAACTTCAGCTTCCTGAAGGGACTGTTCCCCTGCAAAGGTAACCAGGAAAGTTTCTGTAAATTAGAATGGCAACCAGCCAGTCTGCAGCCAACCCGAGTGTTGTTCGGGCAATCCAGAAAAACATATGCCAGATGCACCTCGGTTTCTAAAAAGTAATTTAAATACATTAGTAAATCAATGGCATTGACAGTTTGATGGACTGTGATGGAGGAGCCTTCCCCTGAAATACCATCTTTAAAACCCACAAAGTTCTGGCAACTGAGTTGTTACAACTTCATCATATTTTTAACTTTTTCATCTTTTCCAACAACTTCTAGTGTTTGGTTGTTTCAGCTTAAACTGACATGGATTTACCTGCTCCTGAATTTGTCTACAACCCTGAGGAACTCCTGAACTCACACTTCCATCAGGGGGAGGGGGAGGAAAGGCTTTTGTCCTTTTGCATCATGGATGGGCAGACAGTCACAGGACTGAGGAGCTGCTCTGCTCTGACAAGGTTTGGGTATCTGTCAGAAAAGAGCTAGGTGCCCCTCCTGAGTAGAGGCAGCAACCCATTTCTGTCCTTTTACCTGACTGGCATGTGTTTTTGGCCTGGAGAGTTGTTAACCACCCTTGACAGAAAGAAAGGGAAACAGTAGTAGAATTAAGAAAAAAAAAACCACACACAAAAAAAACCCCAACACCACCACACCCCAAACACACATATAAATAAAAGGATGGGTTTTGCCCCAAGAAGTGAATCACAGGGTCACACAAAACAATCACATCTTTCAGCACCAAGCCACCACCCCTCTGAAGGTCTGACCATAAGCAAACCCAAGTATCGCATGGGAAGGGGCTGAGAGTCTCCAGCGGAGGCTTAGTCTGTCCATCCCATCAGCCCAGAGTATATTCATGACGGGACTCATGTCACATTGGGTTTGGCCATTCCAAGGGATTTAATTAGCAGTTAAAGAAACAGCAATCCACCTGGTTTAGCATATTTGGAGAGTTACCTTTCTGTCTTCCTCAGTAATAAACTGTTCTTGGCTAAGGTCATCTTCCATCTGCACAGTAAATAACACTGTCAACCAACGCTGAGCTTCTGGTTCTCATCAGTCCAGCAATACAATAAAACTCAGAGCAGTGTATTTAGACAATGATTTTGGGAGAGAAGGCAAACCTTAAGGAAGTTTTAGTATAATCATTTCCTCTTCGTTGATCACCGTAACAGACACAATAATTTAGCTGGGGAAATGTGGTATTAAAGCTCACAAGCCTGATAATCAGATTGTCTTTAGAGACAAAAGTCAAGCTGGTTTTCCAGACCTCACCATAACCATTAAATACTTACCATCTCTTCACTTAACATCTAAAGAACATTTAAGCAAAAACCTAGCAGTTTCACAAAAAAACAACCTCCTCTAGCTTGCCTATTTAATTCTAGCTAGTTACACCATGTAGGAAGTTTTACTGCTGTCAGGCAACATTTCTCATCTTTGTAAGAAGTAATTCAACTGGAAATATTAAAATATTTTCAACATGCTGCTTATTTTTATCTAGAGGAAGATAAATTATTATATGCATGCAAGTATTAAAAGCAGTTGCCAGAAAAAATAGGGTTTATTCCCACCATACCTGCAATACATCAGCCACTACATGAAAGTACTGCTTTCCAAAACAATTAGCCTGATGTGCAGTGAGCTCGCACAGACATTCACAGTACTCTGTCGCAAACAACTTGCCTAAAATGCGATGCTTACATTTTTCCAGTACATTAGCAAATAGTATTATTTGAAAGGGGAAAAAAATCACATACAAAAATTACCCTCTTTGTGATTCTCGCAATCACCAGATAATCCTACCCCAGTCAAAACACAATGATTCAGGCTGCCAAAACAAGTATTTACTTTTCCCAATATTCGATAGCGTTTTACATACACGCAGAAGCAAAGCTGGTCTGAAAGCAGACTAGAGCTCTGCTGCTCGTTTCCAGTCCTCTCCCAGCACATTCCACTTCTTAAAACCCAGCACGTCAGCAGAGCCTTCGTAAGAAGATGCATACCTTGATCTCTCCAGGGCTTAGGAGGCTGTGGGGTTTGTTTGTTCAATTTTTTTTTTTAAACAGATGGAATAAAAATCTCAGTTTCCCTTACTATAATATGAAAGATAGATAATAGAGTATTGGAAAATGCTAGAACCACCCTGCTGTCAGGTCCACCTCACCGCACCTGGTAGCGCAATCAAGAATCTAATTTCATGGTTGGGAAACGCCTTTTTTTTCCCCCCTCTTTATTCATGAATCCACCCTCACAACCAGTCAATAGATCTTCCATGAGTCCGAGTTGTCTTGGGAAAGAGCAGCTGCCCATCAGCTTCCCTCTCCTGCTATCCTACAGCTCCGTGTTGGAGCTCTCTGCCTGGGTAGCCCTGGGAGCATGCACGCTGACTCAGGGTACTGAGATCTCCAAAAAACCACCATCCATAGCCATATAGATTCGTTATGAGAATAACTAAAGTTAGACCAAGTTTGCCCCAAAGTCTCAAATGACTAAACAAGACCACTCGCACACGCAGCACCTTGGGCAGGAAGAGCTCTTCACCTCTGCGTGGAGTCAAGCGGCACGAAGAGCCCCCGTAGCACCGCACAGCCCCGTGCCCTGCGCTGCAGGACATACCCTGCTCACGGTTAGGATTATCTGCCCCACAGACCCAGCCCCGCTTCTGCAAGGGAGAGTCCAGAGAGATTTCCATAACAGCAGCTTCCTAACGGACCCAGCGACTGCGGGAGTAAATCCCAAAACCCTTGTGCCATGCAAGGTCTGGCGTGTCCATTGCCTGGAACAACCCCCAAATCCTTGACTGACCCACCCAACTCCAAGTTGATGGAGCTTTCAATTCCATGACCTCCTGTTCACTGGGGAGAGAACAGCTTGTCCTATTTCTTGAGAAAAGAATGCCAGAGATAGGAATATTTATAAGGAATTTGTATCTATCTATCCAAACCCAAACATTCAAAAATCATGACTCACAATCCCCTCCCAATCATGGGATTAAACATGGGATTTTGAAAGATGCTGGTTTAAAAATTATGGAATAGTATATACTTTGTATAACTCATTACTTCAAAATACTTATGTGGCCAGAAACTACAAAGTTTTTATCAACAGTTAAAAGAGCCAGAAGCTCACCTGGGAGGGGGGAGGACGACAAATCATCATCACATATTTATAAGATTCCTGGAGGCTGGACCTTTAAAAATAGTCCAAGTGTTACAATTCATCACATGTAAATTTATGGGACTTGGCAACAATGCAGTTGTCTCCAGGGATGGTGGAAGAAGGGGAGTGCTCGTGGTTAACCTCTCTTTTTTTTAATAGATACAGCATGCTGAAAGTGCCCTACTAAGGGCTTCCTAAATCAGCCCACTGATGGATGTAGAGCACTGTGGAAACATGCAGCACAGCATGCTTATCAATGCCCAGTCACTAAACATTTTGATGCCTGTTAACCAAAACTAGATGCATTCTGGAAAAAGACAAACTGGAAAATAAAATTACAGTTTCTGAAAGCATGTCCTTTCCTTGCCTTTTGCCTAGAGCAAATCAGAGGTGGGAAGCCAGGTTTAATAAAAAGAGGAGAACAGCCCACGTTTGGAGTGGTCGTTCGCTTTTTCTGTTAAAGGCAAGGAGAATTTCTGGGGAAAAACCCCGTACAGTATAGTGGGTGTTTTCCAAACTGAAAACTAATCTTTAAACAATTTTACAAATCAGAAGATGGTGGCTGGAAGATTGCTACTCTTTGCATTTTTTCCTTATTTTAAGATTTGAAATAGGAAAATCACAATGCACCACCGACACCTGTTGTTCCAGACTCAGTCAGGGCTACGTCCCTGCACACGTTCAGCCTTGGTCCTGCTTTTCCATCGCCTGGGGCTGGCTGATGGCTATCGTTACTCTGCGCCGTTGTACCAGAGCCTACAAGCTCTGGCCCTTCGGTGGGCACACGGCGCCAGCGGGGTGACACAACTGCACAAGTCTGGTGCCATCGTGCACCCCACGGAGCGTTGCCAGTGGTCATGCGGGCAGCCACGCCAGCAGCTCCACGGGACGGCACGCAGCACGATGCCGTATTTCCGAGAGGTGTTTTCAGATACTGCTCTCAGAGCCTTCCCCTAGCAGGTACCACATGCCAATAGCTGCAGCTGATCTACAATTTATGCTTTTCCGTGTACCAGACTCCTACTCCTGAGGAATATTTACCATCCAACAACAAAAATACTGCCATAAGGTGTGAATAAAATCAAGTCTCTTTTGTTTAAGAGGAAACACAGTGACTGGCTGATATTTTCCAACACTGCAATAATTTTATAAACATCCACTAACAGAGCAACTTCCATCCTATGATTCTGGGATTGTGGCACCCAGCCACCAGCATCCCCCAGCTCTGCTCCAGAATGAGTACAAAGGCAACCAGAAGAGCCCAACACTGAACCAGTTACAAGATTCATGGGTCATTTTGATGGCCAAAGTGAAAGAAAAGTCCTTTTTTCTCCCCGTTTTAAATAGAACATTGAGAAATCTATATTGCTTGCTTGGCCCTAATTTCAGTGCCTCAACTCTGGGAATATCCATGAATCCAAGTCATTTCTGGGCTTTACTATATTCAAGAGTGATGGTAGAGTTTTTATAATAGGTACCATACTCTATCTTTTGACAGTTCTTAAGGAAGCATAGTAGAGGGACAGAGATCTCTGGGAAGATTTCTGCAAAGGACAATCTAACACACGGTATTATACTTACAAACAAATTAAAATGCAACAAGATAATACTAGGGTATGAGTGGCAAATAACTCTGCAGTTTGGTACACACATTTGGAACAAAAATGTAGCGTTTTTGTTGTCTCTACTCAAATGACCCAGTTAATCTCAGTGTTAACACCAGCTGTCAAAACATCCACTTACTGGATTTGCATCCCTTATTTATTCAGAAAAAAACCCTGCGACATCCAAGCAGTTACCAGAGAAATAGAAACTACTACATAGAACGGGTGTTTATGTTTAGCTCCTGTTATTCCATCACTGTCTATCAGACACTTAGTACATTAAATTCCACACTCGGAAACACACAAGCCAACCAAGAAAATTCACGTTCGTATCTGAAGACACCAATATTTCCCTACTGGGATTAAACCCAGCCCAGCACAGACACCATCAATGAGAAGCCCATGTACCACATCAGTCTTGGTGTGACCTTGCTGCACCCTTCCAACACAGCATTTACTAAGTGTTGCTACCCATCCACAGTGCCACAGGCACCTCTGCACCATCCCCTTCCTCTGCTCTGACGAAACAGGAATTTACGCCGGCTATCTCCAGATCCAAGGAAACTTTCCTCTGCTATGACCAGGGGATGCAGTGGGAAACAGGAATTTACACCGGCTATCTCCAGATCCAAGGAAACTCTTGAAAGCATATACATACAGTTCCACCATCCTGGAGATGGTTTTGGGTGCTGCAATGCTTGCCTACCACAGGTAAAGTGTTCAACTCCTTCCCTACCTTTTCATCCTCAGAGGGAGAAGAACACATTTCCATTTTCAAGGATAAAAAAAACAGAGAAAGCAGAGCACACTGGCTACAGGCCTTCAGCTACACTTTATAGCATTAACATCTCTCCTTACCTTTATACGGGGTATCCACGCTCTCAACAGGAAGCTGCTTCTTGGCAGCGGCTCTGCGATAGACCACGTGCGTTCTGCCTCCTCCCTCCTCCTCCTCCTGGGCCCCCTTCTCCAGAGGTTCAATGAAGAACTCGTCCTTGTCCGTGCGGATCATGCCAGCCTGCAGCGACAGGGCAGAGATCGAACATTCTGCGTTACTGCACATACAGCAGACGCTGTGAGTAAACAGTTACAATATGCTTAAGCACACTTTAGTGCTCTCCAGAGAGCAATTAGGATGCAGAGAGGAAACCAGGTGAATTCTTTATTAGCGCAAACGTAGCATCATCTTCCCAGCCCGACAAGAAAGGACAAAAAGTACAGCCCTGAACCAAAAGGACTTCTCAAACCGCATGAGCGAAGTACAGGTCTAAGAGAGGTCTAGGAAACACACTCCCCACTAGAAACCAGGTAAAATGAAAATTACTATGATCTTAGCGATCTGTCAGCCCCAGGCTGCTCCAGTGTTTACCATCCCTGCTAAATAACAGATCAGTTCAGACCACAAGCTGGTCCTGATGTGCAGGTTAACAGTCAGAGTGTGGAGTCAGCCTTTCTGTTCAGAAGCAAGACTGAAAAGCACTAAATCTTACGTGCAGGCAACTAGACTTTGTGGTTATTTCCCCCTTGACACAAAGGGTTCTGCTGACAAAAAGACTCTTTCAAGAATTAGCCACAAATAGTTAAAAGGTGTGTCAGCAGTGCATTGCTAAGAGGTTAAAACTTATTCAGACTGGATCAGATACCCTGATATGAAAAAAGAGATAAATTTGCACTTGTACAGAGCATCACACAAGTGATTCTCACTGTGTTCAGGGGAAACTCTCATAAAGACTGAAAACTGTAAAAGAAAGTCTTTTCATCATCTTCATGCAGATGAAACAACTTGGACACCTGAACTGGCTGCGTTTGCCTCCTCCTGCAGTCCTGCCCTGCTGCAGAAGGTCACAGCAGCCAGTAGCTGGCTTGAATCAATTTTTCTGCATGTTTGCACACCCACGTTTGAGAAACTAATGAACTCTTAGCTGTAAACAGAAAATTTATTAACATTAAAAAAAATTTCGATTATTATTGAGAGGAGCCCCAAATCCAACCTGCAGAAACTCCTCCCTCACGCTCTTTCACACTCTGCCAACTGATGACCCTGGACTTTCAGGCTGGGCACAGGAGAACATCTCGACACTGGGACACACTTCACCTTTGGTATCTGAGCTTCTGGGAACTTAAGTCCTCTGCTGGGTGAAGCCCCACCTCAAGCTGCCAGGAGAACCCGTCGGGCTCCATTGAGCCCAGTATCACCTAAACACTCACGTCATATCCCAGTCCTGAAGTTCTCGCACAACGCGTTTCTCTTCTACCAGCATCAAACTATATTCCGACTGCTATAAATACAGTATCTTCTTTGGTTCCCTCCTTGGAAAAATGTCAGGTTCATTTGTCATGTCTTAACTTACATTAGGCGAGATTTCCAGTCCCAGATTTCATAGATATAATGTATACAAAAGCAGATTGAAGGGGAAGGATTAAAGAAGCAGAATTATATCCAAGTAATTTAAACTGATGCCATCCTGCCTGTACAGAGGAAACTGAATTTGAAATCCTGTCCTGTTTCTTCTTATCTAATTTAGATTCTACATCAGACACAAAAAAGGTGAGACAGGCTTGGCAGCTCAAGGAAGCTAAGACAACCAAGAAAGTAAGTGCTGAACCCAGAGAGACAGCAACTGATCTTTTACTGTAAAAAGGAGTACATGAAAAATTCAGAATTGACGTTACTCTCCATTTAACATATATTTTAATTCTATACACACACTTCTTTATAATATTATATTCAGAAATTTTAAAGTCTCTTCATGAGAAACGCACAGCTAAAGATGAAGAAGGAACAAGCATTTGCGTGCTCAAGTGCACACAGTACGATGCAGACACCACCCCTATGCCCAGAAGAAATACCCAGAGAGCTCAACTGTCGTGTGAAAAAAAAGTGATTTTCCTTTTTTCAAGCAAGTGATATGGTGGCACACAGGTTCGTATGCACTTCTGGATTTATTAAACCTACTATTAACTGAGCAACTTAGTTTACAATGCAGACCATACCTCAGGATCCTGGGGTAAGCGCTGCTGTACACTACACGCAGCAGGGAAAACTGTTGGGAGTTTGGAGAAGGTTCGTATTTATTAAATACGATTTATTCTTATAAATTTCTGGATTTATTAAACCTACTATTAACTAAGCAACTTAGTTTACAATGCAGACCATACCTCAGGATCCTGGGGTAAACGCTGCTGTATGCTACGCAGCAGGGAAAACCGTTGGCAGTTTGGAGAAATCTAGACCTTGTAAGATGATTAACAGATAGACAACTTCTACAACCAGTAGTTGAACCGGTTAGACAGCGCAACAACTTTTACAGGTGAAGAGCTTCCAGGGCATGTTGGCCTTTTGGAAAACATGGATTCAAAGCAAAGACTCCCCGCTCTGAAGATGAAGGCGACGCCCTGGGACAGACTGTAAGACTAGACAGGAAATATTTGAATGCTGGTTCTCAAAACACAAAACCAGTGGTCAAACACTGATGTTTTCTGCAGATCATTGTGCCTGTTGCTGGCCCTTCTGCATGCAGGGGATTCACGGGGCACTGACTGCTGCCCATGGCAGGCCCCCCAACAGGGGCTATTATATCACACTGCTTCTTGGATAGACAAGGCACCATCCGGTACATCCCCATGGCAGTACCCTCCCTAATTCTGCTGGTGTGTAGAAAGGGAGGAGTTTAACCTTCTAACATGACTGAATATTTATTTTCTCATTTTAATCTTTGACTAAAATAACTTTGTCTGTTACACTGGAATTTCTCTTTTCCTTTAGTCCTGAGAAACACATCAATTACTTCTGGTCAGAATTATTAGGAAAGAGTTAGTGTGTGTTTGAATTGTAAAGGAATTATATATATTTCATATACCGTACATCCTACAGTCTTTGATTTAGCCAACATATTCTCATGAAATGAAGTTTTTTTACAGGAAATGGCTGTTGAAGACTTTAAGAAGAAAATTCATTTAGATGGCAAGGCAGAGCTCCTACAGCAATCCACAGTTCAAGCCATCTGCCTAACAATATACCCACAGTTATAAATGATTCATTAAGAAATACGTGGGGCTCCTGAATGTCTCCACCACACATTTCCTTGCTGCTTTGAGCAAGGCATTTAACCTCTTTACATCCATTTCTCCACCTCTGAACCAGCATAAGAGTCTTGCAGGATAATTACAGGGGCTGATTTGTTATTTTTTTGCCAAGTGCTTTGAACATGAAAAGCTGAAGATGAATTGCCTAATGTGTTTTTTCTGTTACTACTCAGAACACCCTCAAGAAGCCACCACGAAAGGGAGATTGCTTTTAGTCATCAGCTCAACACCAGCGCTGCTCACAGCCAAGCAAGCACCACAGAGGCATCGCACTGGTGGCAGAGGTTTGCTCATGCCTTTCACCCATCAGCCATGTTCTTACCCATGGACACCAACACCCTGCACCAGCCTGCCATGCCAAGACAACTGTCACACAAGCACCGTGTTTGTCATGACAGAGAGCATTAAAGTTGCTACCATTTACCAGAGGATGCCTCTGGATCAGAAGTGTGGCCAGCAGGTCGAGGGAGGTGATTCCCCCCCTCTACTCTGCTCTGGTGAGACCCCACCTGGAGTTCTGTGTCCAGCTCTGGAGCCCCAATATCAGAAGGACATGGACCACTTGGAGCGAGTCCAGAGGAGGCCACGAAGATGTTCCGAGGGCTGGAACACCTCTGCTATGGGGACAGGCTGGGAGAGTTGGGCTTGTTCAGCCTGGAGAAGAGAAGGCTCCG
>NW_010260198.1:14991-76379 GCF_000690775.1 Eurypyga helias
GAGTGCTGAGGTCCAGTCTGGATGAGGCTTGGACCAACCTGGGCTAGCGGAAGGTGTCCCTGCCCATGGCAGGGGGGTTGGAACTGGATGGGCTTTAAGGTCCATTCCAACCCAAACCATTCTGTGATTCTATGGATGACAAAAACAAATGCCATATTGTTTGAGCAAACCTATGCCTTCCCTTTGACTCAGGGTAGATTAGACAGACTTCAGAGAATTCCTGGGCCATTATCTGGACCTCTACTCCAGGGGATGCGAAAGCAGAATTAAGCCTTTCAAGTATCAGGTTCCCCAAGTTCTGAATGGAAGAGCAGTAGTTACTTTCAAGCTCTTTGTTCATGAAAGTATCTGCTAGCAACAGTGTCTATCCTCCACTGCTCACCACACATCCCGCAACTACTCTACTTTCAGGAATTACGGATTAGTGGTGCCACCCCTGCATTACACCCCGCAGCCACACACGTGCCGTGTAATTCAGAACTAGGAGTGGGATTGAGCATCTCTGTGGAAAAGATTTCCAATGCTGTAAAAAAAACCCCAAAAAAACCCAACACCACCACACCAAAGCCACACACACTCAGCTGTTCTCTCTTCCCCTCCACTTCTGGGACTTTTAAATTGAAATTAAGGTGAATATGGGAAAATTGCTAAATAATGATGGCAGCAGCAACAGCATCCTGTGACTAATGAAAATATAAATTAATTGAAAAAGTGTGTGCCTTTGGAATGCACCAAACTGTAGCAAAGAACCTATAATATCCCACTATTTCCCAAAGCAGGACATCCCCAGGGCTTCTTTCCAAGGGTTTTTAGATCCCAGCTGCAAATTACTCAAGTCAAGCACTGCTTAGCACTTATTAATATGCATTAAAGACTAGAGCAGACAACACTTAATCAAAAGGAAACTGCAGTTCAGAGAATCAAAACCTCTGCTAAGGTTAGAAAGGCAGTTATTTAGAAGAGAAAGCCACACAAAAAATTTCACAAGGAAAGCAGAGAGTGACTGTCCTAATTATGGCAAGAATTACACTGCTAAGCCACAAATGAGTCCATTGCAATACACAGGGCTGGGGTTTAGATCTTCACTAATCTCTTTTGGGGGTAAAAGGGCTCCTGCACATCCCTGAAGACCTACTTCCAAGGACCACGGGTTCTACAGATACTGGCAGTGACCACACAGACCCTCCTCTACCACTCGAGCTTAACAAGGCAACTCCACTGCACCATCAGGTCCCCATCTTCAACTGGGGCTTTCTGCCCGAGGTAATGACACTAGTCCCATCCACCACGATGGAAACCTCTCCAGTCCAGGAGACCTGCCTACAGCTCGCCACCACACCGCAGAGCTCAGCCAAAAAGCAAGCCTCTTCTCCAGCCTCCTCAACATCCCAAACTCCTCCTGCATTTCTGAAGACATTCTTTGAAAGTCTAATTTGACAAGAAAACTGCCTGGCATATTTATATCTACAGAAAACTCCAGGTTTTAGAGTGTTAGCTCCTGTGGATAATTAAATGTCTCACTGGCTCTGCACTTGGTGAGCGACTTAATTGTCTCCTCATTCCCATTCCCATCACAGCTCCCTGTTCCAGGCTGTAATGAAGTAACCCATCTAGCTGCTGCTTCAGGACTCCGGAGCCTCAGACCATCCTGTAACCGCAAGTTTAATTAATGTTCATTTTCTTCCTCATTAGTACAGCTTTACAAAGTTTCTCACTGCCATATAAAGGCAGATTTACTTCCAAATCTCTAAGCACATGATACAGATAGGAAGCTAAAATTAAATGTGAACAAACCTGAAATTAATATTAAAAAAAAATTCCAAGTGTCTACTTAGTTAATTAAATCAGTAACCTACAAAAACTGCTTCAGAAACTCTTAGAAACAGTAGTTCTGTAAATAGAGAGTGCTCTATTTTTTTTTTTTTTAGTATTTGATTCTGAAAAAGGTAACCAGCTACATGACATACCTGGGCACAAACAAATCCTACAAAAAGTCCTGAATTTCAGGGGATTTTCTTGAGACCAAGGGGAGGCTCAATTTATCTGATATTTAATCTCAGTGCCTGGGTTAGGAGCCTGCACTCCCCACGACATCAACGAAGCCTCCAGAGGGGAATTTGCAATATGGGATCCTACCAACAATCAATTCACAGAGAAGCCAAGAGAGGAGATTTGCATTTCACTGTATAGTTGCCAAAAAATAGTCTGTAGATGAATTGAAAGAGAAAATATTTATATTTGCAGGACAGCATATTAGACAAGGTCTTATTCTATTTTTATATCAATATGCCTGTACCCTAAATACACAACTGCTATATGTTTGACCAAAACTAGCGCTAGTACAGCAGAGAATTTTAAAGCAAATTGCACATGTTATTTTTATTTACGATCCTTCTCTAGGCCTTAGAACCACAGGAACATGCTTTTTCCAAACAGCAACAGATGTGTCCTTGCAGCACTGAAGCACCGAAATACTACTACTTCAATTACATTAGGATGGACCTGATGCACCAGGAGCTTGGGTGACTGGAGCAAGATCACCCAGGAAGCCTGCAGCAGAACTAAGGATGCCGTACAGACCTTCCAAACTCATCCCTGTCCACACGGGATCTCTCAGCATTTTCATCTCTGCAGTGTATTCATTCCCAATCATGCAGTACACTGACTCGGGAACAGACGCGCTCCGTGTTTTATTTCTATTTACTTTCATTCATATAGCTAACAATGCCAAAAAAAAAAAAAAGCTTCTTGAATCATATTTGCATTTGATTCTTGGAGAACATGCCTCGAACTACTGAAGTACTGCAGAAGAAGAACTCCAAGGTGCCGCAAATGCATCTTTCTTCTCGGTGAATGGAGGTGCTGAAGGAATCATAGCAAATGTTTGGCATGTTGCTGCTCATTGTGCTGAACGCCGCTGCTGCCCTAAAGCCACACAGATTTATCACAGAATGGTTTGGGTTGGAAGGGACCTAAAAGCCCATCCAGTTCCAACCCCCCTGCCATGGGCAGGGACACCTTCCACTAGCCCAGGTTGCTCAAAGCCACATCCAGCCTGGCCTTGAAGACATCCAGGGATGGGGCATCCACAGGTTCTCTGGGCAACCTGTCCCAGTGCTCCCCGCCCTCTCCAGGAAGAACTTCCTGATATCCAATCTAATCCTCCCCACTTTCAATTTAAACCCGTTACCCCTTGTCCTGTCACTACAGGCCCTTGTAAAAAGTCCCCCCCAGCTTCCTTGTAGCCCCTTCAGATACTGGAAAGTTGCAATGAGGTCTCCTCGGAGCCTTCTCTTCTCCAGGCTGAACAATCCCAATTCTTGCAGCCTTTCATCATAGCAGAGGTGCTCCAGCCCTCTGATCATCTTCGTGGCCTCCTCTGGACTCGCTCCAACCAGGAGCTCCATTCCAGGTTGGATGGGAAAGGGGAGAAAGTTTTTAACTGAGCATATATATTTATTACTTTTAGTCTAAAGGAGTATTTTTTAAACTTTTTTCAAGTCAGTTTGCAATTACACTGATTTATTTTCACATATCCTCAAAAAAAGAAGGGAGGGAAATAATTATGGGTACCCATAGTACCATACACTGACTGAGAAGCAGAGCCTGCTGGGTAACCCTATGAAAGCTTCATGTTACTTAGGGCCCTATTTATCCTCTGCAGAATGGGGATAAGGTCACATTTTTTAACGCACTTTGAGATCTATTAATGAAAAGCACTGTACAAGAGCTATTCGTACTGAGTGCTTTCACGAAAGGCTGCTTTGGTACAGTCCTTGTAGCTCAAGGGAAGATGAATATCCATCCATTCATGCATCTATATGCTTCCACCGCTACCAAAAATAAAGCTTTGCCCCTGGAGCCCAGCTCAGCCGCTGCAGGTGTGATTAATAGTAGCAGTGGGACAACGCCGCAGCCGATATAACCTGAAGTTAGGAGAACTGCAGTAGTTTATAGCAGATGGGAATCCGGACTCAAATCTTGCATTTGTATGGTATAACTCGTTTAGGAACTCAGAAGGGGTTTTGTGGTTTTTAAGCGACACAATGGTGAGACAGACTGTGTCTCGTTCTCACTGAACCATCAGGAAATCAGACACCATTAAAGTGATTTCACAAAGCAGTGCCAGCAGATTTCGAGGCAAGCGTCGGGGCCACAGTGCCTGGCTTCTGCCAGTAGCCAAGGCTAAAAGCATTGCTTCCAACTTCCCTGCCTTTGCAAGAAAATCACCGAATTCTCGCCGCTGCAGCTCCGCCTGTGGGGCCAGCAGCGGTGCAGACCAGGGCCATGACCCTGAGCACCACTTTTCCTTCAGGAAATCCCCTGCCTCTGACCCCCACAACCTGCCCCATCCTAGCAGCCGCCCACCTCTGAGTCCTGGTCCATCACAAGAGGTGAATCTCCTTTTCAAAAGGTTTGGGTAATACTCATTTTGCAAAAAGCCATGTTTTTGTGTATCTGCAACAAAGAGTACAGCCAGCAAAAGTGACTTCGGAGCAGACAAATCCTGAGCAGACTTCCCTACAGCTGTGGTACAGGGAAACAGCATCGCACCTTTGCCAGGTTGGCTTCCGCCTTTCAGATCCATCCACCACCACCAGCAGGAACCTCGATCCCAAAGAGTTCAGCTGCAGGAACTGCTATGATTCCATAGCTTTTAAAACAGAGACCAGCAGTTGTTTTAGCTAAAACAATGCTTAAGCAAGAACACTTGGGAAAGTCTCTAGGCTTGATGTCCATGGGTATGTGTAATTCCAAGTGGGAGAGAGGTGAGTTATTAAGTAGCTGTTAAGGATGAAAATGATAAATGCAGCAGATCTGGCGGACTCGGGGGATTGTAAACTTGATTGCTGTTGTTGCAAGCAGGGAATAGTAATTGCAGTTCCCTGCAACACTTTCTCAATTTTAATCATTCAGGGAGGAAAAGCATGAATATCAAGTCCATGAATTTGCTAACAGCAAGATCCAAAAGGATTAACTTTCCCAATTTTAACACAAGGAACCATTTGAAATAAAGCACTTCTGAGGTCACTTTGACAAAACGCATAGTTGAGTCCTACCCTCAGCAATAAAAAATTGACGTTCTGCAAGAAAACAAAACCAGTCCGACTGGAAAGCTCTTCAGCTCAAACTCACAAAATGGGACGGTTGCTACACAAGCTTCTTTTCAAAAATATATTTGCTTAAGGCACAAATCACCACCCACTGAAGTCAAGGGGTGTCACATTCATAAATCTCAAGGCCAGAATTTATAAATGGATTCATAAATATTAAAGCAGTTTAGTCTGACCTTCTATATAAGACAGGCCAAAGTCTTTTACCAAAACACCGCTGCAGCCTCCCGAAAACAGTCTTCATCCTGAATTCAGCAGGGCTGGATCAGATCCATTACCAGGTCGGAAACTGAGTCTAAGGTCTTTGCTATGATAAACAAGATAAAAGGATCCAGACGACACACTGGAGAAAAAGGTTTACTGTACTTTAAAAAGTTTAATATATTAAATGAATTTGAGTTGACACTTAGCATTTAAAATAATTTAAAATCACATTGCAGAAATCCTGACTGTTCCCTGTAGAAGACGCCACTGCAGCAACATTTCATATTCCAAAGGAGTGCTGAGCTGCAGACAAGCTGCAAGGCAGCAGGAGCCAGCTCTGGCCCAAGCCATTCCCACCTCCTCCTCCTCCACCGTGCCCTACCACCCCTTCTCATGCAGCAGCCCCAGCACCCACGCAACACACAACAAGCAGGTTCAGGAAGCTTACCCCAAAGTCACCGTCCTAGAAATATGTGCACCTTGGCAGAACCAGGTCTCCCTCCAGTGAAAGCAAGACCCCCAACAGGTCAGAATTCCCACCAGGGAGAGAGCATCTCACACCCGTTTTGCACTGTTCTACACAACAACCCAAACCCCAAATCTGGCCATAGGGCCAGGGGTGACCTATGCAGTTACTCACAGCTTGGAAAACAGACGGGGTCCTTCGCTGCTGAAAGCAAGTTTTACTTAAACTGGGTGCCCACAAGAGTGAGGGGAAACAAGTTTGCTACTACAGCTGAGGCTTGTTTTCTTTTCCACATCCCATAGACAGGCTTATTTTAATCTTCCTTCTCTTACCCTGTATTGGAGGAAGGAACGCGGAAAGGGGTTATCCAAATGAAAGCATGAAAAACTAATGAGAGATGAGCTTTCAATTTTATACTGCACTTAGTTGTAGGCTCCCAGTACAAGATGTCAACAAAGTGCAAGATTCAGTACAGAAACTAAAATAATTAATCCCTGGAGGAACAGGCTTATTAAGAAAGATTAAATCAAAGAATTAATGTGCACTATTTGTCTATATGACAAAGAGGAAGGAGGCATATGATAACTCTCCAAGATTTGAAAGCACAGAGAGAATAAGAATTGCTGATGAGAAAAGCTTGGGCATACCAAGAAACAAATAACAAAAAAGAAACAGATAGAAATTTTAGCTTACAGCATTACATGCAGTCTTATGCAGCTTTAAAAACAATACCAAAAATACTCAAAAGGATGTCCTTAAAAATCTTTAAGTTAACATTCTTTATTCTTTACATTGCACTAGTACCTGCAGTTCAAGGAACAAGGCTTAGGCACTGCACAGTAACAAATGCGTTTTAGCAGATTCCTGCAGAGGAAGAAACAAGGAACATCAGCTGAGCCCAAAGCAGGCTCATGGAACTCTGCAGCAGCTGGTGATCCCTGTCCTTGGAAAAGCAAGTACTCATTGGTTACACGGGGGCATCTGGGGCTTGACAGTGAAACAACTCTCATCCAGAAAACAGAGGTTCCAAATCATGTGCACCCAGACCAGACAGATGAACACACTGATGGCAAAGATGTGGCCAATTGACCAGGGGGCGGTCAAGCTTCACAATGAACTTCCAGTGTTTATGAAAAATTACAAACAAGGTCAACAAAATCCTCACTTTTCCACTTTAAATTTACTGCTAAATGCACAACTCAGGTTAGAGATAGCACCATCAGGAGTCCAAGAGACACAATTCAGAACTGTCAAATGAAAGCTAACACTGACAAAAAACTAAAATGCTTTGGCAGGAGCATATAAGCAACCTACACATCTTACAAAATCCTAAATTAGCTACTTCCAACTCAGGTGAGGGATGGATGACTACTGCAACAAGTTCAATGAAGATTTCCTCTCACCCTACACTCAAAGTCAACCAGCATAAAAAAAAAAAAAGATGTATAAATATGGGATAAAAAAAGACAAGACAGATGGCATTGTTATTTTGTTACACAAGTCAGTGGCATAGCTGCATTGAAAAGACTGGATTCGGGATGCCTGCAGAGACAACCAAACTGAAATGTTCCCAAAGAAGTTGAACAGGAATGACCAGGACCTCCAAACCACCCTCGTTTCGGCAAGACTGAAAACATTAAATATTTGTTTTAATATGAACGAGAAAGACAGAGGAAAATAATTAATGGTGCAATATGGAATACCTGAAAGTCATCTCTTCGTTTCACAATAACGAGTAAGAGAGTATCAATTAAATTAAAACATTATTTCCCCTGCCTCCCTCTGCCTAAAACAAACCACAGAGTAACTCCACGGTTTTCATTCTCCAGCTGACATCTTACAGCAAATTAAAGACCTTTAATACAAACAGTGAGGAGCCTCAGAAGCTCCAGGGTGCCCCAGGAAGAACAGAAGCAGGTCTGGGCTTCTTGGTCTTGGACTCCTGCCAGACCAAAAGACTTTATCAAATGAAAATGCCCCCAGGATCCTCAAGAGAAAAATCTCCTTTAGTTTATTTGTTTAACTGGTGATATTACCTCGTATCTATGGGTTGAGTTTGCACTGCTAGCTTTTGTTTTTACAAGTCTACGTCCCAGCTGACCCTGGTTTCACAGTACTTACACCTACTGTGACAGTTTTACAACCTGTTGTAGCCGCCCCACGCAACCAGGCCAAAGCCGAGCTGTTCTTTTGGTAACACCGTCAGGTTTCATAGCTCTCCTTCAACAGGTTTCAAATTCTATTTAGGTACCTCATCTCTATGGTAACTGCCAACGCTACGGAGCCTCACAGCACCGTGCTGGAGGAAAGCAAGCCCCCATCCCTTGCTGGGGAGGTGGGATGCGGAAAAGCTGCATGACTTGCCCAAGGACATACAGGAACTATGGCAGAAATGGGAAACCAGGAGTCCTGAAGGCCAAATCCAGAGTATGACCCACAAGATACCCTTTCCTCCCCTACCAGCAAATCCTCACGCTCCAAGCAGCTCTCAGCACCTGAGGCACTTCCAACCATACCACGGTTCTTGATTTACGAAGCAGGAGCCTTAAGGGATGTGTCATTATGTGCTCCATCCCTTTGCTGCTCTGCTGCAAAGTCTGTCAGCGAGCGACCAGCCCTCTCTTCCAGCTGCTCGCCGCCAACACAGCCACCGGTCTCTGCAGCGCGCCGGGGAGCTTAACGCAATTAGACTTTCATGGGATTCATCTGAACTCCAGGGAAGCAGGAATTTTACAAAGCTATAAAGGTTGTTTTAAAAAGTTTTACAGATTTTATCATTTTTCACACAGTCTGCAATTCTCCTTCCTGGCTTTTGAAAAACGACACGCAGCTGTGCCTTTTGGCAGCAGGCGGAGGAGGCCCGATGCTCGGCTGAGGGAGCTGGCATCACCCTGAGCCGCCCGGCCTTTCTCATCAGCGAGGAGGGACCGGTCCTCTTCACCGGTGCTGTGGGCTCCTGCTGTATCATGGCATTTCTGAATTATTAGATACCAGTCTGGATCTGCTCCCCTGAGCAGTGTCAGTGAAGATACGAACACACACGCAAAAGTCAGTAGGGAAGATATAAAAGAAAATCTAATCAGTGTTGGATTTCTTCCCATTTTAAAGCACTTTTCTTTCTTGTATTTTCTACTTCAAGTTTTTGTTTTGTTATTTTTGGTCTGTTCTGGTCTTATCCAGGCTCCTACCAATTCTCAGCATCTTATTTTCACAACCATCTTTTCCCCCAGATTCTGAACATACTTTCTGCCTTTTCCAAAGAGCTCACTGGGTTTCACGTAGTCGCAGAACAGATGGCACAACACTTAGATTTGCTTTAGTGAACGGACACATTGCAATCGCTTTGTTCCTCACGTCCGTGCTCAGTGAAGTCCGTGTCTGCGAGAGCCGGGCGGTGGAGGGCAGCGATGCTCCGGCCATCACCCAGCGCTCACCTGACCGGCACTTGGGCAGCACGGGTGGGTGCAGACACAGCACGTCCCAGGCAGCAGTACAAGAACCAAAAGCCAACAGCCACCTTCTCACCAAGGTCTACAGGAGTAAGAAGCCTTGGAAAAGGATTAAAGCGCAAGGGGAAGCGGGAAGAATGAGGGGCACAAAAGAACACGTTACACTGACTCTCCCAGAAGAGCCTGAGGACAAGTGCTGTCATTTTTCACCATATTTCTACCACTTAAGCAGCCTTCCATCAGTCAGAATTACAGTATGTGGAAGGAACCTGCTCAGCCTTGGAAAGCCAGAGGCCACTTCATGTCATGACAGCAGATTGTGATCAGACCCAGCCTCCTGCACAGAGTATGGAGCAGTGAGAATTAACCCCTGGCCTGCCAAGCGCTCTCCAGCAGTGGCAGACACACAGCAAGCCATTCCTGGCAGGTTTGACTGGTGATGGATGAAATAGGCTTTTCTTTGAAAATCTAGGCAAGGCTAGGTCACATCATGCTTATGTGGAGGACTCCACTCGTTCCTCAAGTGGGCTCTCATCTGCCCACGAAGCAGACGTATGGGCCCATAGTGGCATCTCCAGGGGTGTCCCTCTGCTAGTGGCCCAGATTTCTTCTGGGCACAAGCACCTCTTAAGAGAGAAGATGGTGATGAGTTTGTACTTCCAACTGATGACATCAGCAACCAGACGTGTGTTTGAAAAAGGTCTGGGTTACGAGAACATTCCAGGTCACCCCTGCTTTGCCTTCCGACACAGGCTTAAAAGTAAATGGCAATCTTTCCAGCCCTCAGATGTGAAGCTTGCCTTCCTCTTACTCCGGGATAGTCTTTCCTCCTTCTCCACAAAATCCTCAGCCCATCTCAGAGGGACCAAAGGAAAGTACTTCAGTCCACTTTAAGGAATTTTCACATACCCATTTTTGGTTTCTGTTTGGGCTAATATGAATCTAGAAATGTGGTAAATTACCATGAGAAGAGATGTCATTTTTCAACCCATGGGGATAATCTCAGAGGAGTAAGAGAGGAAATATAAGGAAGGTTAACAACCTCTACAACTACCTGAAAAGAGGATGCAGAGAGGTGGGGGTTGGCCTCTTCTCCTAAGTGACAAGTGATAGGACAAGAGGAAATGGCCTCAAGTTAGGCCAGGGGAGGTTTAGAGTAGCTATTAGGGAAAATGTCTTCCCCAAAAGGGCTGTCAGGCATTGGAAGGGGCTGCCCAGGGACGTGGGGGAGTCACCATTCCTGGAGGGATTTAAGAGACATGTGGACGAGGTGCTCAGGGACATGGGTTAGTGGTGGACTTGGCAGTGTTTGGTTAAGACTTGATGATCTTAAGTCTTTTCCAACCTAAAAGATCCTATGATTATACATCTTTGCTTTATCAGCCAACTAATGCAGACAAAATTTTAAACATACTAATACATCCTTGGTTATAAATGCATCAGTATGTTCATGGGAACCGAATGATTTTACCATGAACCGACTTGTTCGACCACTCGCTAACTTCTACATTCACAAGCACGCTGTACAACAGCTCAGACAGAAACAATCTTTGGTAGCTACTTCCAACCTTGGGCAAAAATGAGGAGGAAAAGAGCCGAGTAGTGAAAGTCAACATTTTTCTACTTTTTTTTTTGTAAGGGGTTTTATTACAGAGTTTCCGCTAAATTTTTATAGTTTATTGGAGGAAAAGAAAGTAATTTCAGTTGGATCTCAGAGGAATTGAAAACTTTTTTTAATTTGACTCTCTCCAAGTCCCTTCTTGCATCTCTCAAGAGTGAACAAAATTTTGCTTTTTTTCTACATCTTAGAGATTTTTTTAAAAATTAGCAAATGCTTTAAAATTAATTGCATTTTTAAAACAGGAAAAACTTCGGCTTTCTTGCAGGCAGCTACTGAAGTGAATCACATGATTATGCAAACCACAACCAATATTTTGGTGCCAAAAATACAGCTCAGCAGAGAGATGTATGAATGCTGGCCAAACCTTGGAAAACAAGGGTTACAGAAGTAGATAACAGACCTCTCAGCAGCTATTCAAATTTCCTTTCTTTTTAATTTTCTTGGAAAATCAATTAAGGAGCAAACAATTCTTCAGCTCCTGCACCATCCTTTTTCTTGCTTTTGTCTCATGGGGGAAAGTAAATCACACCTTAAAAATTCCCCTAACGTTTCCTTTCAGAAAGCAAAGTCACTCTGTGTGGCCAGAGCTCTCAGTGCTCAGCCTGAACAGTCATGGAGCTGTAAATGCAAAACCTCAAGAACTATGAAATACAAATCGCAGCAATTGGTCTTCAGGACTCTGTTCTTCTCCAAAACCTGCAGCAGTCAAGACATTTGGCACACAAGTGAGAGGTGTGTGCAAACAGCAGGTTTTCAGATTTTACAAGTGATTCAAAGGGGAAAAATTGCCCAAAGACATATTTACTTCCAAATTCCTTTTTGCGCTCTGCACAAGTGGCGTTTGCACATAGCTGTCTATCAACTTTGTACAAGTATTGAACAGCAAAAATTAACGTGCAGGGGCTCTTAACTACACCTCATTGAAAAGGCTCTGAAATATAGTTAAATATTTGTATGCATAAAAAAGTAAGTAAACCTACTGTTCAAACCGGGACCTAATCTTTCCTCAGTAAAGCAGGCATGCAAAGAACACATATCTGGCATGTGCATGTACTTCTAAAATAACAGCCAGGGCCTGATATTAGGAGGCCCCTTTGTATCTGGTGGGAAAAAAAAGATCATTAAATTAGAATATCAGTACCACAGACCAACTGTGCAGTGCCAATACATACACAGATCAGCACAGACCGTGTGATCACACTATGTAATGTGACTACAGTGGTTTTTATAAGCATTTGATTCCTATGGAAAACGTGGATAGAGAAGCCTAGAAAGAGACTCCCCCCATCTGCCACCTTTTTCTCCAGTAACTCCTGTCTCACTCACCAGTCATGTTAAGCATGCAACCCCTCCTAGCAAGGAAAGGGTTAACATATGCTTCTGCAAGCCTTCTTAGCAAGGAAAGGGTTAACATATGCTTAATTCTTGATGAAAATGCCTGAACCAGGACAACCAACATTCTTAATATCAAGACACATGGCTCTAGCAAAGGCCTTGGACACTGTGCCTAAAAAGGCACATGCTCCATGCCGCACACACCTATGGGTGTCCAATCCCATTCTGCTGCCATACAGAAGACTGATTAATTAATTGGTTAATTGGTTGATTTTTTTTTCCCCGATCTGTTTTGCATCTTTTCACTTGAGCAATACAGATAAGATCTTATGTCCTCTAGAGTGAGATAATGCTCATTGATAATACACAGAAATTCCTTGGAATTTGTTCTTCCTCTTTTCTTTGACCCAAGTGTAAGGATCTGTGCACTGAAAAAAAAAATTAGATATTCCTATTTATGCTTTTTTGCGTGCATTTCAGACACCACAATGTGCCTCCCCTACACATCCCATTTAAGGACGTACAATGTCAAATCAAAACTGGTTACGTTCACCTCATCCATTATTAACCAACAATCTCCCGTACAGATCTGAGTATGTGTTTAGGCTGTGTAAAGGTCTGTATCTCAACCTACAGTTAGGAGCAATACTAGACACCTACACAGAGAGAAAGCAGGAGGAATTCTGCAAAGAAAATGAGGAAATGCTAAATAGATCCTGCTGTATTGCTTTGACTGTTGCAGTGGAAATGGGAGAATAAGTCTTAAACACACAGTACTGTAATTTATTTTTGCTGAAGTAGCTCAGGAGTAGAGTTAGACGTTGCATAAATATACAACCCACAAACTGCTTATGATCAAGCTACAACGCCGCGCACAAGGACTAGATACAAAAACCAAACCAGGAGTGGGGTAACCACCAGGTAACGAGAGAGAATCACCATCTGGCAACAGCTGGAGAACTTGAGCTCGCCTAAGCCAGGTCTAGTTACCCAGTTGCTCAAGGCAGAGACCGCATCGCTCAGCTCCGTGCTGCTCACAGCTCGGGACACCGCAGCTCTGGCACCTGCCTCCTGCAGCCTACAGCATCCTGGAATCACTTGGGCTGGAAAAGACCTTTAAGCCCATTGCATCCAAGTGTAATATGCATGGTCCAGGGCACAGAGCGCCAGAGGCTGGCTCCATATGGGAGGCACATGTCAGGCTGAGGGCATAACCATGCAAGAAATGATGAAAAAGCAACACGGGTTACAACAGATTGCCAGTTATCAATTCAAATGCGACAAACGATCCCTGTGGGCAATGCTATTTCAAGAAGTGTCTACCTGGCAGGGGAGCAGCCGAGTCCAGGAGCGTGGGCTGCCTGTCTGTGCTTTCCTGAAGTTGCACTTTCAGTGCTCATCCAACACAAAACATAGTTGGGGTAAACTACACACATTTCTTGAAGTTCTTATGAGATTTTAAATTGTGTTTATAATGACTAGTTGGTCCCTGAGACAGACTGGAAAGACAGGCAACAAAGCAGGGTGTTTTCCAAGGTCAGCATCGCTTCCCAGCTTGCAGGAGTCCCCAGCCTCCTCAGAGTGTAATAAAGAGTGTACAGCCAGACCGATGCCAGCCAGTCAACCTGGATTAGGCAATATGCAGCACCTTGTCAAGCAAGCAGCAGTATACATGTCTAATGCCTTTAATTTTGTATATTGCGATCTGGTGCATTAATAAAGCCCATTGTAATGGGCAAAAGAAAGATGGGAGCAATTTCTACAGATCAGTGTGCTGGGAAGTATTATGTTAGCTTCCAGTTTTGAAAAAGTGCAAAGATACATAGTTCTCATTAGCTGATGAGTTCTGTGAAAATTATGGAAGAGATATTGGAGTGGTAACTAATTCTTGCTACTGTGTGACTGAGTCAACATTAAAAAAAAAAAGCACACCCCCAAAAAAACCAGCAACCTACTTACACAAAATTAGATAATCTCTAGGCCTGACTTGGACTCGTTCTGACCCATTATTAAGAATAGAGAAATGGAGAAAATAAGTCAAAGCTCCTCTGCATTCACTCTGCAAGCCTAGGCCTGAAAAAAGTCAACACTAGAGTCTGGTAATGTTGCCACGATGGAGACTGCCTTTGTAGGTCACTTACTATGAAAATCAGAAGTTTCAGAGTAGGTGGAAGACAGGAAGAAATTTGACAGTTTGTATTTTTTAATGAAATTGCTTCATCTGCCTTCTAATGAAATAATGTTTTGGCAGAACATCTGGCCAGTACAGAAAATTCTGGCAGATATTGCAGTATTCTCAGACACTCATGGATCAGGACACTCTGGAATCAAGTCAACTCTTTCAACAAAGCAAGGTATGATAATCTAATAAAAAAGGAAAAATTAAATCCTGGAATTTCTGTGTCCAGTCTAACAGCTGAGCTTCTGAACATCAACTGCTCACAACAAATCGCTGTGAATGAGCTACAAAGTAAGGATTGCTGACAGACATTATTTGGTGCATAATTTTAATTAACAACTGAATTCAAGCAAGTCATGCTTTATCCCAGGCAATTCACAAATAGAAAAAGGGGACATTCATAAATACATTACTCTTTATGAATTATTCACCTAGTTCTAATATCTTTTTCAGAATTTCCAATCTGTTCATTAAACACTACTGTGAAAAGTTCAATACCTTATACATTAAAATAACGTAAACGAACCCTGGAAGAAAGCATGGAAGGATTGGTCGTTACAACCAACTGTTCTGCATCCAAAATTCCTGTTTTACACAAATGCAGAACACGTTACCTTACCTACAGTTCAAAAGACAAATCCACACCTGGATTACAAGTGCTATCCTTCAAAAGAAAGTAAAAATATCTGGGCATGACCTACTGACCTACTTCAAGGCAACCATTGGCAGACTTAAAAGACATTGCCTCCTTCCTGACAACGGCTGGCTGCCATAAATCTCAGGGTGAAGCCTTGGTAACAGACATTTTCCCTTGCCATTTGAAAGACCATGCCTAAGGTAAGGCGAGTCAAACTAAGGGAGTAAACTTTCCACATCCTGACCTCCCCTTGCACTAAACCGGGTCTGTCCTCCAACAAGAGCAGGAAAGAGGCGTACAGGCTCCTCAAACAGCAACTCTCTTGGCCCACACTGCTGGGATACAGTCACAGACTCTCTGGTGAGTCATGAACGTAAATCCTACAATGGAAGCAAGCAAACCAAATATATTTGCTGACCTTTGGTTGGGGAAAGCAGTCTAGTGATGAATGAAGAGGAACTGGAGCTGCTGCTATCTGTATTACTCACCATGGAGAGTTCGCTTCTCCCCCATTAGTAAATACAAAAATATGTAGTTTTATTGGCAGCCAAATAGCCAGGCTGTAGTCCCCAGAGGATAATCTGGCAGTCATTGCTGCAAAGTTTCTCCATTTGGTTTGATATTAAGTTAAATAAGATGTCTCGGATCTCTCTCATAACAGTCATCTGGTGTGTTATCTCCCATGTATATTAGGAGAGCTGTTTTCCCGAAACCTAACGCATCACTGTAACTAGCATATGTCAGGGAGTTGCAAATCAGCACATTACAGAGCATCGCTGTAGTCCCAGCCTGGAAAACACACACAGTACTGCACCAGAGGACGGGACCGACCAGCAGAGAAGTTTCTGCTCTGCCAGGAAGCTGAGTGCATGCTGCTCGGGGCACGTCGGGGTCCCAAAGGCCAGACAGCTCTCAAGGAAGGAGACTCAGGACACAAACCTAATATTTAGATTCTTTGCATGAATGTTAGCCAGACTGCTATAGGGTGTTGGTAGTTCAAGGAAGCCCATGGAAGTACATAAAAGCAGGACAAGAAACATCATTCTGCATTACCTGAGAATAAAGAAAAGGGCTCAGGACAGGGTGACTCTTTGAAAGGCTGGAAAGGAGCTCCCCATCCACTTCCCAAGCAGTATGTCAGCATAAATAAATAACTTCTGTTCTCAAATAAAAACATTTGCAATGTCTGCATTCCCTACAAGTCTCAAACAAGTTGCTGTTTCTCTTTTTTTTTTAAATCAATTTTACATAGACATTTCTGAGCAAATTTATGGTTTCTGGAAGGAAAAAGAAAGTGTTCTTTTCAGAGGGAAAATGGAGAAAACCTTCCAACTAACCCTAATTGATCTACAGCTGTGTTCCCTCTGCTACGTCACACCCCGACCCTACGCAGCCCCAGCCTCCAGTGTGCATCCAAGAAACATGACTAACGTGGTGGAGGAGTAATCTGATGACTCAAAATTGGACAGTGACCTCTCAGGACAGCACGGTATGGCCCGAGTTCAGCACATGCTCCGAGCTACCAGCTGTTTATGCATCTCTTGAACAAGGGCAGGCTGCAGAGGCAAGTAGTAAGGCAAAAGGAAAACCAGCCCCGTAAGCTGCTCTCTCCACTCTGTGCCAGCCTAACACCAGAAAACATTTTCCTTCGAGTCTCAGCAAACCTGAGGCTGAAAAACAGTTAAGACAAATCCTCTACTTGCTGTGAGCAGGAAGGCCCATGACTCAAATCACCAAGGGGAGGAAAGAAAAAAGAAGAGAAAGGCAGAAATAAGGCAGAATCTACAGTAAGGAGTAAAAAGGTCCAACAGAAAATGATCAAGTGGTGAGGAGGAGAACGGGGTTTCACCTGAAGTCTCTGCAGTGGTTTGCTACCCAGCTGTCACCAATGAATTTTTAGAAACAAGAAATTTATATCACAGGAAATAGATGGTGATGAAAAATGACCAAGCTAAACATCAAAGTTTCTTCCTCAGCACATATGTCTGTAATTATTTCTTATTATTCTTATTTTTTTTTAAAAGAGGGAGAGAGTATTAACACCACCACACTGTTTTCCAAGATCATTGCCTGGGTGCAGCAACACAACACATCCAGCAAGAATGACCCGCAGCAAACTATCACGTGCACGTTGTTTTAAAGATGAACAGAAACAGTCAAAATACGTTTTGTGTTATTTCAACATCTACATATATAAATATATCTAGTAGGTAAAGGAAATGGAAATCCAAAGCGCCAGCAGACTGCCAAAAGCAAAAAAATGTGGTATTGTTGTTGGCTCCAAAGAAAATTGTTTGTCTACCTTCTTCCAGAAATTTTAAGAGGTAGGGACGGAAAGCACAAGAGAAAAAAAAAAAGATATATATAAAAAGAAAATTACCATCTAAATTGAAAACACATACAGGATCCCATATGTATATCACATATTCCAGCTCATGGGATGTATCGGCCCCGTAACTCAGTTTCATGTCAATGCTCTCCCGTGTCATTGTTCCCTCTCCAACACACTTCGCTCTGGGAATTATTACACTCCAGGGCTTTTATGGTCACATAGAGACAGAGGAGAAAGAGCACCTGTAACTAACAGTCAATTTCCATTATTACCAATACAAAACGAGTTTCCCTGGCAAGCATCACACATCAGAGACTACATTCTACTCTCCTCTGGCAATGAGTTTGTGCTACCTGGAAGAGCAGGTAGGGAACCCAGGCTTCTAATGCAGAGGAGCCTCTCACTCATGATTCACCAGAGCCCAGAGGCTGATGTGATTCCCATCCCTGGGAGTGTCCAAGGCCAGGCTGGATGAGGCTTGGAGCAACCTGGTCTAGCGGAAGGTGTCCCTGCCCATGGCAGGGGGGTTGGAACTGGATGGGCTTTAAGGTCCCTTCCAACCCAAACCATTCCATGATTCTAGGATTCTATGACCCTATTCACAGCCATTAGCCACATCAGGGTTAATCCACAGCATTTTTTTTTTTTTATAAACCAGATTTAGAAAGAAGTGAAGCTATGTGTTCTGATTTCTGATTGAGCCATGACTCTTTCTCCGGGGCTAACGCAGCTCTGAGGCTCAACAGCCCAACCGAAAGAGGACAGTGGACACTGGGCAGTGTAGAGGTGTTGCAAGAGGAGCACTCAACTGAACCTGCTAGACATTGCTGCAACTGGTTTAAAAACAGGGCTGTGGGCACCAACCATGAAAGGAGATGTCAAAATATGCATAAGGGGCAAAATTATGAGAGGGATCTTTCAGGTGCTTGGAGTAGCTTGGAAAAAAGTCATAGTTTAGCAGGCTTCCTACCAGATAAGGAGGCACCACAGTCCAAAGATAGAAGGATGTGCAGAATAAGCAGAAGTAAATGCATCAACTAGTGTCACAGAGTTGATGCACATAAATAAAAGTTCAATAAGCCCTGAGGAATATGCTCATCAGGCATTTGTTCACTATAACTTAACCCCATCCAGAAGATGAACATAGAGCAACTACACTCACTTCACTGCCAGGCAAGACAATTCTGACAGAGGCATGATATGCTCTAGCTAAGCCCCAGTAACTTCACCATTTTAGTGAGTTTGGATCACATTTTTTTGTTCTTCAAATAAACAACCCTCAAGCACTGTTAAAGAAGTCTTACTTCTTACTTGGTCTTACTACACCAAGTAAATAAATCAACATATTTCAGGACAAAAAGCAAACATGGCCTCAAATTGGGATGGCTTTATGCCTGCTATTAATCTCCACGTACCCACATCTGGGACATTTGACTTTGGCCATTTTGGGGGCAGAAAAACTATTAGGAAAACAGATGTTAACCAATATAAGGCACTTATTCCTGACATGCAGAAACGAGACAACGCCATTTACATACAGTGCAAGCCAACTCCCCCTGCCATCGGCAGGGATGCAGTGCAATCCCGGCTCCACAGCTGTGCTTCCTCAAGGAAGAGGAGAAGGATCAAGAATGTGAACAGGCAGAATTCCTGTTGGTAGAGGCAACAAAACCAGGATTGTACAGTCTGTGAATTCAGACCGATAATCTAAGTTTTTGCCACTACTTTTCCCCTCATTGCACCACCAAAATTAAATGAACCTGGAGCCTGTTATAAATTGGCCTTTATAAAAGCAGCATTTGTTTTCTTTAAATGAAACTGAGCTCTACCATCCTGCGATACGTGAAATCTGCAGCCTCCGCACTTTAAGGGACATTAATTCAAATGAATACAGTGGCATACCACTACCATATATTACGCTTTGTTTTTACAGATGTACATAGTTTTCAAGCTGAAAGATAAAATAATGCAAACCTAGGCAGGAGAATTAGGCATGCAGGCAGTCGACGTACAGGTATGAAATATAAAGCAGGACTGGCAAGCTGACAGGACGTTGCTAGTCTCTAGGGAAAACTAACATTATAAGAGGGTAGAGTGTGCAGCTTGAGAACATCTGAATGGCTGAACACAGTTTCCTGTTTACATAAATTAATAAAAGATTAGTCTTTTCCAAGGTTTGAGTTCAATGACGTGTAAATTCCATGTGACTCACAAATCCTTTGCATATGACCAAAGAGCATAGGATTTTCCATCCCAGATCACAACTTGCGTCCAGCATTTTCTTGTAATGGCAGTTTCTGGGAAGGGGCATAAAAACTCCAAGACATTGCAATCTTTTTTTTCAGTCCACCCTTCTAAAGACATGTGGGACTGATCTGCCCTGATAACTTTGTTTTGCAGGAGCAAGCCTGGGAAAAATGCAGACCAGATGGAAATACATAGCTAGTATGAACTAAGTATGAACTAGTATGAACCATCCTAAGAAACACGCAGTATCTTCTCAGTCTGAGGTCCATGTCCCTCCGTACCCAGCACTGGGGTTAGAATAAAAGTGCAGGGACTCTTCTACAGATAGCAAAGTCTATGTTGCAACCACAAAATAGTAAGAAAGATGGGAAGCAAATTCTGGCTATGTTGGGAATTGCATCTAGGGTCTGTATTCCTTGAGGAAAATATTCATGCTCACCTCCACTGAATTTTCAAGCCTCACGAATGCCACACAAAACAGGTAAGATTAGAAAACCCTCGTGGCTTCATTTTCCAGTGAGACCAAGCGTTATTTACTACAAACAGGGACTCTTCGATGACTGCCCCGCTGCCAGAGTGGAAAAGGCACGGTCCCAGCAAGGACGGGCATCACACTCGCTATACGCTAATTGGAGGAATCGCCTGCTGGCTGTTTGAGCTGCCCTTGCAACCTCTTCACACACAGTCCAAACACTCCTCGCGGGAAAACTGGCAAAAGCCCCGGAGAATTACAGAATGATGAATTTTGCTTGGACAAGAGAGATTGCCAGAGTTAATTATGACCCATTATTTAGACATATTGGTGAGGAAGACATAACAATCCTCAATGCTCAGACTTATTATCAGGCCTGCCAAATTCATGCCTCTGTGTACAACACTGCACGTAGACCAAGAAATTTCTTCAGAAATTGGCACTGATGAAATTTTATGAATAAGCAAAACATCCCATTAGCAAGGGGTCTCTGAGCATCCATTAGTCAGAGCAGCAATAAAAGCATGGGATGGAGCAGCCTACATAGTCACTTCTTGCCGTGTCCCAATGACATGGATCGTGAGAAACAGATTTTTCAGCCACAAAGAGACCCAAGAATGTTGATAGCTTGGGAACAAGCTAAAGTTTTGCACTGTTAGAGAAAATGAATCTGCACATTGCCAAAAAATGAAACCAAATTTAATTTCCCATCTTGGGCTTCGTGTCTTCTCAACTTCTTGCAAATCGGTCATTATGCCAAGAAAACATCTAAAAACTATCACAACTAACACAAAGAAAACATTTTCTCCAGTGTCTGAAAAGCTCTGATGCCAACTAACAGAAGATTGGAGAAGCAGTATAAGAAACTGAGAAAGGTTAATAACCTTTATTTATTAGGTTATGTGATGGGATATTTGGACAACAGAATACAGAAAAGCTACTGTGCATTAACAGCAAAACTCCAAGCCACACCTAACAGCAATAATGGGGTGTATTGATGGGACTGTGGAGAAACGTGCTATTTTTTTTTCATAATATATGATTAAGATCAAATGTCTGTGCTTACTGAGCCAAAGACAGACACAGGATTTGTAGGAATGTCTGCCTACATAGAGGATGCCAGAGAAAGATCTGACAGCAGTGTCCATGAGCCTACGGATTGCCTGCAAAGCCCCAAGGGTCCCCAGTCACAATAACATGACAGCAAAGATAAAAGCTCAATATCCTGTTTCTAAAGGTGTCCTCTAACTGCTTCTTAAGAAGCTACGTAAGAGAAATTTAAGTAGCGATTTTCTCCAGAATACACCTCCTACTTACAGCAAACTGCTAGTCAGGGATTTCCTGCAGCAGTGCTGGTGACTGGATACTTCCCAGACCTTAACTGACTTTTTTCCGTGAACCGCTGACGACACCGCCGTACAATCTGGCTTTACAGAGGCTGAATGAGGAAAGAATCCAGTGGAAACGTTACTTCTTATCACTGTGACTCACTAGCTGTTCCTCTTTGCAGCTAAATCCTGTAACAGAGCTGCATTTCATAGCTTTGGTTTAGATTACGCTTCATACCTCCTGCAAACATCCCATCTACCTGTTAGTCTCTATCCAAGGTTAGGCTCCAACCCGAATACAAGATTTGCAAGTTGTAATTCAAGGTGACAGAACACTATAGTTGATGGAAAGTGACAGACAGCAAAATTAGTGGTTTATCCTACACAACCACAGTCTCTATTGCAGTGAAGTCTTTTTCTACCACGATGAAGTTCAAGCAATTCATGCTTGCAGGAAAGAACTCATTTCACAATTTTATCACTGTTATGATAGCAGCAGGGGTTTCTTTCAAAGCCTACTCTGGCAGGAGCATAACTCCCTGCAATTCTCTCCCCGCATTTAAAACGAAACAGCTCGAGCTGTTGTGGTTGCAAAGAAATGTTTGAACTTTAATGCAATCTCAGAAGCTCAGAGGAGGCGGCAGATCTAAACCCCAACACGATGAGAAATTAAACAACAAATCTGAGGATTTTTAACCAAATCTTGTTTTCTGAGCAACTGGATTTAGTGCATGAACCTCTCTCTATGCTCTACAGATTTATCTTCCTTCTGCCCAACACTGCGCCTACAGCTCACGCAAACAAAGACCGAGTAAGTTGAAAGTCGTCTCCTTGGGTATTCATATCACCGTGAAGCCCAGCTCAGGCTTATCACTCTTTTTGGGTGGAGAGAGATTGCAGTTACAGGTTGTTCTGGCGTGGTTGCAGCCTCTCCATCAAGCTCTTGCTGCCGCAGCAATACTGTTAGCAATACTCAACTCCGTTATTGTAAAGGTAGTGCCTGCAGTCTACACAAGCTTCAATCATGCTTTTGACTCGAGGGCAACACACCTAAATTGAGTTCAGGACGACTCCAGGTTGGATTTTGCAGCTCAGACTTTCCCTCCACTGCTTTTCGCATTTCAGAGTACAACTGAAGCATCTTTTTCATTCTGTACATTGAACTAACTTACAAAAATACATGTACTCTGAAATTCACGTTGTAGTCTGTGTCCAACTTCCATGTATTTGTGCCTGTTTATATGTAAGCAGTGCCTATTTTAAGACTTTACATGAAATGGGAACCTAGAAATGGCAAGACCTTGCTCTAGGAAATTGGTATTCCCTTACAGTTTGTTTACATTTGATTCAAAGCTTCTTTTCAAAAGCTTCTCTGAATTGTTATTAGCAGCTTTTATACAATGTTGAAAATATCCAGATCATTTCACAAATAACAGGAAGAACATTCTGTCTTGAAAACTTAATCATAGACTGAATTAAGCTGGAGTCAGATTTCAGAGGCATGTTAATCAGAATAGGAATGGCAACATGCACTCATTTGAGCAACACGGCTTAGAAATCCACTAGATACATGTTTAGCTGAACCAAGTCGGCACTTATCTGATAACCTTGGCACGTACAAAACTTATTTACACCAAATGAAAAAAAAAATGGAGTTTGAAGATAGAAAGCTTCAAACATTCAGTGTTATAAAACCAATCCACAATTGTTCTCGGCAAAATCAGTGGCATGTTCACCAGCTACATTTCACACCCAGCTCTGGGAATCGACCCTACCCATCTCCCTTAATTTGTTTTTGGCTTATGACTTGGCAAACTCTTAGCCTGTTGCTTACTTTCACAAGCACTGACATGCTTCCTCCCGCACCGCATTCAGGCCTCAGTGGTTTCCAGCCACGTCGGAACACATTCACAAAGGCTACTGGGAAATTCCCTTGGATGTTTCCAGGTAGCTCTCTGAGGAAACACTCCAGCAGGGAGATAGCAATTTTTTTTTGAAGTACAGATCACATTACATTGCTCCCACATCGCTTTTATTGTAACTGTCACCTTTCCCTGCATACACTGTGACTTGGCAGAAGACAACACAGCCTGGCTCCTATTCTCACACCAGACTTTCACATTCTATATGTTCCACTAAAAACAAAGTGTTTGGGGTTTTTTTTTAAACTCATTTTAAACATCGTGCAAACATACATCCGTGCCCTCTCCTGACCAGACAGCAGAGGCTCAAGAAAGCCATGATGGAACCACAGGATACAACCAGCTCTTAAAGCTGTGCCGAAAATTTCCATCCCACCTGCAGCTCAGCAGTAAAAGCTACAAGATGTTCAGAAGTTAAGATTGCCTTTAAAAACTCAGCTCTTTATGAAGGCTTTCCACTATGATGGAGATTGCTTTATTTTTTGTAATATAACCTAAAGGAAGTCTTCAGGTACACATACTTACAGGTAGGATCATAGAATGGTTAGGGTTGGAAGGGACCTTAAAGCCCATCCAGTTCCAACCCCCTGCCCTGGGCAGGGACACCTTCCACTAGACCAGGTTGCTCAAAGCCTCATCCAGCCTGGCCTTGGACACTTCCAGGGATGGGGCATCCACAGCTTCTCTGGGCAACCTGTCCCAGGGCCTCACCACCCTCTCTGGGAAGAAAGGATGTTGAAATAAAAGCTAGATTGGCAGCTGACCATAACTTCTCCACAAAAAATAAATGGGAACAAAATATCATTACAGCCAGTCAGTTGATGAGTAGAAGTTGCAGCTCTGAGATAGCATTAAACACCATTTCCACAAATTGTTCAAATTTGGTTCTTCATGAAATAAGGTCACAGACAGTACACCAGAATCCCAATCAGTCTTGCAATTGCTGGAGAATCACGTGTGCTTCTAAAGGTACAGGAGCATGGGACCTCAGCTGGGAGGCCACCTTCAAGGAAACAGGACTACCAAACCACTTGAACCGAATACAAGAATGCCAACCTTCACATAAGGAAAAGATCCTCAGTCTGACACACCATGACCAAACTCATACCATCACAAGACGCTTGGAAAGTGTAAAAGGCGAAGTTCTGCAACACATATTCCATCGGATTGATTGCATTTGGATATCTCCCAGCAGACAAGGGCATTTGGCATTTAGCAGCTGCTCTCTGCACCCACTTCCAGAGCCCATCGTCCATGTGAAGGTGCTTCCATGGGATGTCAAAGGGAAATTGGTATTTGGAAAGGGAAAATCTACTCCACAGTTCTACACTTTTAAAGCCTGTTTGGTCCTTCTGAAGGGGAATGAGTCCATAGAGTTGCTGGATATGAAAGGATAAGGAAAGGAGTATCTCCTGAAGACCTTTGGGTGTGACTTTCCGAACACACCAGAGGAAGAAGAGTTCTCCCATCCACCTTCCGCAAACGTTAGCACAGACACTCCTGTGCGTTACTGCTTTGGTGTAAGCGTAGCATCACCTAGAAGCTGTCAGTACCTGCGTGAGCTGCAGTCTCAGCAATCTGGATATCTGTCTGAGTGACCATCACGGCTTATGATCCCTGACAGCTTCTGTTCACTTACATCAAAGTCTGCAAGTAAAAAAAACCAAATTCCCCATACAGGCATATACCTTAAGACCCCAAAAACCCAGGCAGGCAGTACGCCATTTGTCTGGAGAATCTGGCAACTCCTGACATGTAAAGCTGGACCCTCTAATCTAGCCAATTTGTAAAGCTACAGGAATTCATTTCAGTGCTACACAGCAAGCACACACCAGCAGAAAGTCAATTCCAACAAACAAAGGACTGTGGAAAGCACAGAATACTTATTTTAGTGTTTGGTGAAGGCTGAGGTGGTTACTGATTTTTGTTTCACCATTAATATCAATATATTTTCCAATGCATGTCTTTAACACATTTCCAGGGAAACATGGGGTGAGATGACACAGAAATAGCTGCCCTGCTCATAGGTTTGCTGGTTTTAATACCCCTGTGAACTTCTTCAGGGCAAGTCACAGACCCCAAAGTATGACGGCCTGCAGAGAGACTACTTCTGCAGTGCATTCACCAAACCATGCAATTCTTCTACAGACAGAGCCCAGCTCTTAATTACCCTACAGCTCCTTTCTATCTACTCTAAATGGTTTTTATACTGACAACGCTTATTAGTAATTAAAAAAAGAGAAAACCAACCATGCTTTCTACATCTCATTTATGGAATATATCCAAGTACAAAGCAAATCCTTTCTCCCAACTATTAAATCATGTTTTGCTGCTTACACACCATTATTTCTGAGCTGTCCAAATGTTACAAGAAATCTTAGGCTTAAAAAAGGACAGATCAGAACCCCAGATTCCCACACCCCAGACCTCGAAGGCAATCAAAATCCTACGTCAGACTGGATTCTCACCTTGATCTCACAGTGTAAACTGAAGCACTTACATTCAAGAGCAGACTGTTCTCTCCACCTCATTAAATATTTAAACAACATATTATGCCAGGATGTTTTGTGTATTATCAATCGACAGCAAACAAATGAGAACTCAGGGAAAAATCCTACCACATTCCAAATATTTGCTGGCAGGCTGAGAAGTGCCACTGTCCCTCAACTCTGGGATGCTTTGAAAGATGACTGTGTCAAGGAGAGGCTCCGGCCCCAAGGACCTTTCCTGCAGGGTGGAACACGGAGCAGCACCGAGCCCCAGATGCACTCGGCAGCCCGTGTTGGGAGCACTGATGGGAACTCTCCAACAACCCTTACTGATTAGCCAAGTTCCAGTGGTATTTTGAAGAAGTGAGTATCAGCCAGAGTGCTTCCTCCTCCTGGTCCAGTGGAACCAGGATATGGTACTGAAGGAATCCAATAGACTCCCAGACCTAAAACTGATTTCTAATTATTGAAGTATTTGAAACCTATTGTATTTTGAATCGTAAGCAGCTGTACATTTACTCTCCTGGTTTTATCAGGAGCCTCACAGGATCAAGTTCCAGTTCCTGTGTTTAAACATATAGCATCATACTCATACAGTGGGCTCTTAAGAAAAATTTAAATCAAGCAGCAATCACGATATGTTAACAACAACCTGAAAACAGAACGGAAAAGGTCAAGAAACAGAAAGTTAATAAAATTTTAAAATAAATTTTTTAGGTTTTTTCTTTACATAATCCTGTAACTATGGGGGTGATAGAGCAGGACTGAGCCAGAAAGCTTGAAGTTGGCTTTATTGCAACACATCTCCAGGAGGATTCAAACACAGCAAACCAGAGCAGAAGCCTTGGTGATCAGCCCAAGAGCTGTCTGGATCACAAGTTACAGAAGACATCACGAGGCCATACAAGCGTTCGTACTTTGACCTGAAGGGTCTGTCCAAAGTCGCTGCAAAATGACTGTTAACAGTAATGATATCTATAAAATATGTTCATAATGCAATGATGTGGCAGGGGTTTTGCCTTCTTCAAAGGGATCAGTGAATCTCACCCTGCCAGCAAAGCAGAGAAACCTTAATCTTTCCATTTGTTTTGCAACCAAATAGTGACTGTTCAAGCACATTTTTTCCTATGCTTTGCTTGAGTACTGGAATATCTTACGCACATAAAATTTGCTCCTGTCTATGACCCTTGTTACCCTATGCAAACTGCACACTTTAAAAAATAAACCACACTACTTAATTATAGGCCAGTAATACCAGCGTGCCACAACGAGCTTATTTCACAACACCCATTTGTGCTGCAATTGTGATCAGTTATTTTTCACACTGGCTCAGTGACAAGGTTATGGCGAAGAACTCCATTGAATACACTTGCCGAGGCACAACAAACTCCCTTGTTTGTAGCGCAGAGCATCTACGTTCAATGGAGCCTAAACAGCAAAGTATCACATCCCCCACAACCTGTGCCAGAAAGTTCGGTACGCGTCCGGGCAGCTTTCTTGTCTGGAAGTGGAACACACGGTTTTCTATGGCAGCTTATCTTAAATTCAAGCTTTCAACCTTAAGGGGCAAATAGTGTGAGGATTTAAGAATAAATCTCAGTGAAACAAACACATGGAAGATTTACTACAGACTACCTGAAGGAGTGGAAAGAAGCATTCTGACAGAAAATGATTAAGATCACTGGGATAATTCATTGCATGTGCCCTACTATTCCCATCACCACTGCCTTACTATACTGTTTGTATACCTTAACAGGTTAACATACTCTTACATCATAATTACGACACATATACTTCACAAACACTTTTATATTCCATAAACATCTTTATACTGACACAACCACACTTACTTTTTACCCCCTCAGTGTGACTGCTTCTCAGGAAGGCTGTCCCTAATTCTCATCCTAAATCTGAAATGGATTATCACACCCTTTATTTTACGCATCGCTTTGCTGAGCTGGAACAGTTGTGGGAGTTATACAGCCAACCTCTGGCAATTCTTCTGTGTTGTTTTGTTACTGCTCCAGAGTTTGTCAGGAGGATTTAAGAAAATCGAAAGCCTATATACTATTTTATAAGCCATTTTGATACACTGAGAAATGCAAGTTTGGGCCACAGTTAAGGAGGAATAAGAAAGCCACATGCCAATGCTGCACTTCTGCTTCAAGAGCATTTCATTTTTCAAAACTGAGACATCCTGGAAATGCCTGATTGGGGGGGACAGTGGGTCGGGTCCTGAGCAGATCCCAACACACTTCTGACAGAATGACACACCTGGTGGGTTTCATTCCAAGACTAAATAGTACCAAATGATCCAAACTCTGAAATTTACAATATACAACAAAGACTTTCAAGGGATTTACTGTCCCAGAGGGACATAAACAAAAAAAAAATCAATTGTCAAGTGAAATCAGATAATGGAAAAGAGCTCAAAAGATGCCATTTCTGTGGCACATTGTGCTCGGTCTTGTAGCTGATGGAAAGCATACCTTGACAGAGCACACACAGATTTGATCCAGGGTTCACATATGACCAAGCAGATGTCTCTTCATGGAGGCACAGCCAACAGGATCATCCTCACTAGCCAAACCAAACCCAGCATGTTGCAAACACAGCTAAGAATTACCTGACCAACTGCACTTCTATTGACTGATGCAGTCACAGCCTGCCATTAACCTGCTTACTCGATCCAAATCCCACCAGTTACACTAGTGATGTCCCCACTGGTCTCATCAGGGTTAAATCAGCCTAAGTGAAGACATCTTTTCCTGCATTTTAAGGGCCAGCAACCTCATCTCATTTTTCCCCATCATCTCTAGTACTGATGGATGAAATCACACCAGTTTCAAACCACTCTAAAATTAGCTCCGTAAGTCTTCTACAAAGAAAAAGGCACCCTCCAGAGTTTTTAATTCTTCTCATACCTCCTACCTGCTAACCACACAAAACACTCCTATTCCACAGCACCACTTCCATCTTATTCAAGTGGATTTCAAGACCAATAGTTTTCATCACATCTTTACCTTGATATCCGGCGAGGAAGAGGACCATGTCATAGTGCCACCTGGAAAGGCATCTTACTCTTAACAGGAGAATACTGGAGAACTAACATCTTCCCCTATGCCCCCTACTCCCACTCCCAATCAGCTCCACATGACCCTAGCAGAGAGAGACTTGTCCACAGGAAGAGGAAAAAATTTCATTCCATCTTTTTTTCATTAACATCCATGGGATTTCAGAGCTTTTCACACTTCCTAAAACCAGGTCCAATATCAACATTCATACCTTTGGAGACTGAGGAAATTCCTCTGGCCTGCTCTGTGCTACTCAAATGTTGTACTGAGAGGGCAGCAATCCACTTAAAAGCCACAAATCAGGGTGATAACCTTCAGGTGCTCTCCCAGTAGTTCTGACTGCTCTTAAGAGCATATACACACTGGTAAACCAGCTGCAAAAAGAACGTGATCAGAAGAAGTATTTACTAATGCTCTGCAAAAATTTATTATCATTTGCAGCTGTTTTCCAAAAGCTCTAATAATGAACAAATGAACTACAAGAGATTCTTATCTCCCCCTTCTTTTGCACTTAAATTTGCTAATTAGCCCCAGCCCAAGAGGCAGCCTCCTAATTAGGAAGTAAATCTCTTGGCTTGAAAGGACAGCAGCCAGTAATTATTACTGCATGTTCCTTTCCCTTCTCTGCAGCTTTCCATAATATCTGTCAACGCTTTGCTTTTCGATATTTAGTCTTTGCTATTTTCTTGATGATGAGTTACCTGTAAGAAGAACAGATGCCACTTTCCTTTACCTTCCTCTTTCTGCTGGACTCTCGCAATGCACAGTCTGCAAACCCAACACAGCGCTGGAAGCAGCGGTTTCGTTTACAGCCCATTCTCAGTGAGCAGGAAGCTCATGATGACTTGTGGCTTCATGTCTATGAGACAGAATGCTCTCCTATCCTCAAACTGCCAGGCTTTCCAAACAGACACAGGATGGTAAAATGGGCCCTTAGGCTCCTTACGTTCACGTAACAATTCGCTGACCGCAGCAGAGTTACTGCCTGTTTTCATTTGCGTACCTTCTCATGCCCTCATCCTGAACTACTGAAGACCATTTTCAGATTAAAATTGTTTAAGGTAATTATATGTATCACAAAGTGAGTTTCAGTTGAATTACTCCATTTGCTTCAGAAATTCACAGTAAGGAAAATTACTGGCAAAATTAAATCCCATGCCCTTTGTGATGTCCATGGCCAAAAGACACTTTTGATAGTAGAAACTGGCAGAACTCCTATGGAGACTTCTACACTTGGTGAATACTCCGTTTAGAGGGCAGCGTCGTGTAACTGCAACACAAAACTCCCCCTTTGTCCTAGACCGGCTACTGACCCATCTACATAATTGCCACAGACGGTTTGTGAAATGGAGATGAAAAAAGGGAAAACCCTGCACGGGTGCTGCAAGGAAAGGGATCCTGTAATAAGACCACCTGCACCAGCGGCAGCGGGCACGCAGCAGCTCAGGAGGATTCTTCCACTCCATGCTCTTCCAAAAATGTAATTCATAAGAAGTTCTTTGAGATCCTTAAATAAAAAGCAATATTTAACTGAAGCTCTTTTTCTAGGGCACTTTTCATCAGTTCCCTATGGGGCAGAAAGGGGAAGGAAATAATTTCTGGAAACATTAATAAGAATATAATTGGACTAATGTTCCTAATATTTGAACTCTATTCAGATTTACCTTGCTCAAAGCAGACCAATAAAATATGTATTCTATTGCCCTGGAAAAGTGTAAGTGTACAAAATAAACTCTAACAACAAAGTTAAGTTCTATTTAAAAAACCCCAAACCCAAGATGGATATATCTGCAGCCTATCATTACCCCAGGCATCACTTTCCACCCATTCACAAGCCTTTCCGAATGCCAGCAGCTTTCAGTGACGTTCCATCGCAGTTGGCTGAGTTACGCAGAGAAGTTAAAATTTGGAGAGAGTGGTAAACACTGTCTTTCAGCTGCTTTCCTATAAAAGCCAGGGCCAAACTCAGCTTTGGCTGATCCAGGTTCAGAAGTTCTTGCCGTTTAGAAGGAAATATCCCTTGCACAGAGCAAAACCGAGGTCCATGCGTCACGCTGGAGGATGACACCAAACGCTGGAGTACATTCCGTGCATTGCGAGTAATCTGCACGGACTGGATGGCAGCGGTGTGATGTGCGGTATTTGGCCGTAACAGCGGTTGTTTCAAAATTCAGAAGTGAAGGAGAGTATCTGGAGATGAAAGCCTTCGCAGGTACAATAAAGTAATGCTGGAGGTTGTGAAATCTCAGTCTGTGCTCCTTACAGATGAAGTTCTTACAGTTGGATTACAAATAAGCATTAAAAAGGCACAGGTCTCTTTTATTTTTTGGCTTTTGGAGGAGGATCAAGGGAAGAGGAACTGGGATGAGGAACTGCCTGCAAATCTCAGTGCAAGGGGAAAGAAAAAAAAAACTCACATGGAAAGCCAAGAAACAAATAGGTAAGTAGACAGAGAAGAATCCCTCCCTCTTTCATCATCCTCTAGGTTTCAGGCAGACTTTCTCTTAAATTGTAGGCTGGGAGCAGTGAAGAAAGAGATGGTGCATTTGTAGAAGCAGCAGAATCTCTCAGAACAGCTCTAGGCACAAATGCCTCAGTGGGGCGGCAAGCCCACTGCCTCAGCCTACCACCACAGCCTGCCCTAGCCATAAATTAGTCTTAACATAGCAGGCTCGCAGTTCCCCTGCTCCTCCCACACGCCTGGGTGTCCCTTTTCGGGTTTTTAATACATATCTACAGGGTATGCAAATGCATTTAAGGAGCAAATAGCTCTCATCTGCTCGTGGCTTTGACAGTGGGAGGCATCATCGTCACAGAAGAGGCAGACCTTGCCTCTCGGAGGGAAACGGCAAAACACGCCAAGAGGAGAGAGGAGAATAAATTCCAGCACTCAATTCCAGTGATGCTCTGCTGCTGGTGCCGAGCTGGGCGCCCCTGCTCCTTCTGCGAATGGTACAGATGCTCCATGCAGCCCCAGGCAATGGGAGGGACACGCGGATTTGGCAGGCCCTCACGGTGGTCTTTTTAATATCGTTTATTTAAAGCCTTTCCGAGGTCTCCTTTCAAACTGCAGCAGAGTAAGGGGCGGGTAATTAAAAATAAAAGGAAGTTTTCATCTGTTTCATCGTGATCAAAGGAGAAGGTAAAGCAGCGTGCGAGTCCTGAGGGACCCATGTTCCCCGCTGCTGCACAGTCAGCTGTTGTCATAAAGCACGGATCTGGATTTTATTCAGGCAGTTTTGCTTAACAGGATATTCTAAGATGCAACATCTCATTTTCATGAGGGGCCTTGGGGGACAGACTAAAAACACCCATCCTGACCAAGTAAAAGCATTTAAATATCAAAGTAGAAGAGAAAAAAAGGTAGAGCAGAAAGCTTTGTCCAGCTACGGAGACTAATGAACGATGACCCAGGTTCATTTACCCTCAGCTAACTGAACTTTCTTCGTGTAAGCAGGGCTTGGGATAAATTGGGACATTTATTCCAGATGACAGGACTAGAGTAAACAAATAGATACTTTTTAATTTCCCCTTTTACTTAGGGGGCCATAAAAATTCGATGGCAGAGACTGTACAGGGGAAGACATAGAAGATTTAGATTAGCTAAAGAAATATAACATTGCCATCTGAGCAAAGGTTGGCCTTAAAAAACACAGAGGAGCCTTTTAAATCCAGAAGGGCTCATCCTTAGAGAAAAGGACAAAGACTTTTACCCTGCACATTACGTGCCTTGTACCCTGCTCACCCCTCTTCTCTGCCAGTCTCCTGAGCACCCCTTACTGCCCTCTTCCCAAAAGTAGCAATGGTTCAAAATCCTCCCACACCTGGTGAGGAAAACAAAACAAGTATCATCACCCCTAGTTAAACTAAAACTGGAACACTCGACCGTGTGTAAGTTCGGCTCTTCAAATCCCTATCTGAGCACTTAAAAATGACCTAATTTTAAAAGCTGCTTGAACATCCAACTTGCTTTCATTCCATTGAAACTGGGGAGCTGGATTAGTCATTACATTGACTGCAGCTACCTGTACAGTCAGCCTGAGGAGATTACGGGCCTGATGTCACTTCTGAAGCAGCACTTCTGATACAAAGACAATTAAAGAAAAGGTTAATAATACCTTAGATACTTTATCCCAGAGTAAAATAATGCCATCCCATCTCACGCAGCAATGCACACACCAGGCAAAACCAGTGATCACTATGCCACCTGGTAAGTAGGACCACCAGGATATCACAGAAAGCTCTATCCCACCATCATTGAAGAACAAGACAATTAAGCATCGGGTGACATGTATGTAACAAGGACTTTACACAGAGCATCAAGCTGTGGTACCTGTAGGAACCGTCTCCTTTATTGAGGATAACGTCTTGTTTAGTACATGGCTCTCAGAAGATATAACTAATGTTTCATAAAATTCTGTCTCACTTCTTTGCTGTTGTTTAAGCCCTAGAAATCAAAGTGTTTCCAAAACCTTTCCCTAATTCAGAAAAAAGCCAAACGCCTTAGGAGTCTCCTGTATACTACACTTTCCTTGCATCTGTCTCTTTCGAAGGGTTTTTTAATTACAGAAGGAAAATGGCTTTTGGAAGGCACAGGAGTGGTTCAGCAAATTACTGCCTAGAGAACAGCATAAAACCCAACGCTGACAAGGGGGCACGTTCAGAATTTCGGTCTCAAAGGTCAGAAACACCAACTGTAATGAAAGACGGTTCGATTTCAAAGTGCTAAGTGGCGGCTACGGTCCAGAGATTTTTGTCAGATGTGCAGGAAGGCAGACTCCAAAAGAGGAGGAATTGGTGTATGAACATCTGGTAGAACAGCATCCAGTAATTTACTACGGGCATAATAGGGCCTTAGCTTTTAAAGCAATGTAATTGGACATGTTGGGTCGTGGTTTTAAAAGGCAGCTTTCAAAAATCCACAGAAAAGAGTCATCATATATATGAAACGTCTGTATAAGTAGTTAAGAAATTCACTGTCTTGGTTCTGGATCTGGTCCAAAACCTGGAGACGACTGTGGAAAGCTTCACTTGACATCAGCGATCAAGGTCTGAAGAGCTAGAGTATAGCAAGAGAGAAGAACAGGAACTCTGCATGGAGCAATCTGTCAGATACGTCGATTTAGATTTCATTTTTCCTATGGGAGGAGGGGGAAGAGCTCTATCACTCTGGAAGACCTTGAGCCAAAGATAAATACCATTAAGAGTACTACTAATGCGTATGATTGATCCTGCAGAATTCTAGTAATCTCAAAAATAGGAAAGACAGTGAAGACTCTGGAACTTTACAGTATAACTTTTGCTTTTCAGATACTTGTTTTCTGTTCACTTCTGATGATGACCAGATGTATGAAGCACCTCTGATAAACGCAAAGCGATTTTTTCAAAGTAGAAGTAATATTTTTGTTCTAGATCCAACTCAGCATACATTTTGTCTTAAGAAATGCTGCCAAATTTGAAAAATTATCTTTTTCCTTAGCGTACAAGTTGCTGCATTCCAAGCACATCCTACACAGCCTGGCCAAATTAACATCGTCTAATAAAGCTTAGCAGATACCGCTTTCACTTGTCCTGGCAAGTCAATACAACAAGGATGAATGGTGCTTATGATGCTATTACAAGTATTTAGAAATGAAGGTACAGAACATGGACATGAATAACACAGTGTAAGTAAACTCAGTAACATAGGACATGTCTATTTTTCTTCCCCAAAATCATATTCTTAGCCAACTTCTTTAACATCAGAGCCTACTGTCCAACAGATCATTTGCAATTTTGGCCTTTAATTGCAAGCTCATCTCTTCTGCATCTTAAGTGGGTACTATTTCAGGGAGTTCTGCTCCAGTCTTTCCTCATCCTAGTTTACACACTTGCATAATGCAACCTTATTAAAGACTACAATCTGCTGTAAAAGGCTTTCTTCAGCCTGGAACTACAGGGAGAACTGAACTAGGGCTGGCATCATTTCAGCAGTAAGTCAGACTATTTCCAGCAAGGCAAACTAAATAATTTTCTGTCCTAATTACTTTGGATAGTCTTGAATTTAGCCTTATGCCATCTCTCTATGTAGTATTTAGCCATGAACTGGAGACCTGCTAATGCACCCTGACCTGCTTAATTGGAAGCTGAATCATAATTGATATCAAAACAGATATGAGAGGAAAACGTTAGCCAGTTCAACAAATTTCCCATCCCTTCCCATGCCTGAAAAAACTTCAACGGACTAATTAAGAAATTACTTCAAGAAATGAGATATGGAAGAGCAGAGACATCCTAATTAACAGAACAGGAAACACAAAATCAGAGGGAGAACCGTTTTGTGTAGTGGGTGCACTGTCAGATTTTTCAAGTAAACCAGGCAAAGGCTGTGTTCATACTCACGTTTCCCTGCACTGATGATAGTTTTCTCAACACCACATACGACCGTGAGTTTAAATCAACCTGCCCAACCGTCAAGCCTTAATAATCTGCCTACCAAAGGCAGAGCAGTTTAAAAGTCGTTCAAAATCACCTCTTAATCTCTTGAGATTATAACCTCCTCCTGTCTGTTTCATGGGGTTTTTTAAAAAAATATTTCTGCTCCACAGCAGAAGACTGTGTTTTAACCAGAAATAGGCCAAGACTAAAACATTTCCTCCAAGTCCTTAACAATTCAGGTGGGGCGCCCATCCAAATCTGCTTTGGATGCAAGTCAGATCCAAAGCTTGAGAAAAACTGTTTTCTTGTTCCAGTTCAAATATGGACAAAATCTCAAAATCTGTCTTGAGACAATGAACACACGCCTCAGATGAAACACGATTAAAAATACTGTTCTCCCTTCATCTTGTGCTTTAATTCTGAGCAGAGGGTCCCGCTTCGCCCTCCTGCAGCCCGACACCCAGCTCTGCTGTTAGTCCACGTGACATTGAAGCAAAGCAACCTCCTTTTGCCAGCTTCTCCTTTTCCAACACAGATATAACATTTTAACAAACTGTGCTTTAGTACCTCCCATTTCCAAAGTAGATTCCCACAGATCAATACACGTGGATTTATGAATCAACACACAGGAGGTTTAACTTGAGACGTTCCTCCCTTTGCTCTCTCGTTCTGTAACTGCACCCCATATTCTCAGCTACAAGCACTACTTTAGAATGGAGTTACTTCCAAATTCATTAATTAACGCCTTAAACCATCCCACAGGAAGCTAGCAGAGGATTCTTTTTCTGCAAAAACCTGCTGGTAAGGAAGGCTGAGCTACACTTACCACATGTTTAAAATCAGCAGCTCTTCCTCCTCCTTTACCCCTCATCCATTTTCATTTCCACCTCATAAATGTAGCTTTCAAAAACCAAAAATACGACATTTTTAACAACAGCAAATCTGACTTGCACGGGGTTTCTGACGGGGTGACCACCTTCCCCATGCCGGCAGCTGTCTCAGAGTCTGAGCAGAGCGGAGCGCGCACGGGTGATGCCAGACCCCCCCCTGCATCCCCCAGCGAGCCCTCCCAACACGACCCAGCTGGCTTTAGGGAACAGGACAGGTAAAGTGGCACAGACCGAAGTTACTCTTCACCCAAATACATGTGCTGTACCCAGAGGCACCAGTGAGCGGCTTGTTATTTGGGTGGCAACTACCTTCTGCACCGTTACAGGGAAACCGGGTTAGCCCAATTCCTTAGAAGCTTAGAGAGTTCAGCAAAACATATAAGAAACACTTCTTTTCCTACAACAATCTGCTCTTTGGCACAGCCTCAGAATACTTTACTGCCACGTCTTACTTTGAAAGGGGAGGATGCCAAGAATGAGATAAGTGCAGACATCCATGACTGGGAAACACAAGTAAAAGGCCTTCTCCAGAGCCAATTACAGCCTTCAGCAGACAAGCGCTTCAAAAAGAAAAAGAAAGAAACAACCACAAAACTAAACAAACAAAGAAAAAAGCAACAGTAAGTTTGTCTCTCTGTATTCAAGTAGAAACACATAATTTTTTTCTTTAGCTTAGAAGGCTCTCTTTTTTTATTTTTATCTAAAATCTCCAAAATATCCAGCCAAATTGAAATAAAGCTGTTGTTTCTTCAGAACTTGAGTCTGAATTCTCAAAAATAAAATGAATGCCCACATTATTACATTAAAGAAGAGATCATTCTTTATCTGCTATTACCCGTTCAAAGAATGGAAACCCAGATTACCGCAGAGACTTGCCGTAAGATATAACTGGTTTAGTGGCCAGATTTGTCTCCTGCCAACTCCATTGAGCTTTTGTCTTCCTTAAAAGCCTGAGAGCGTTTTGTCATGTAGTTTTACCAGCAGTTTTTCCACTACTAAATGTAGTAATCAAGATGAGGCAAAAATGCCAACGTGACAACCACCTTCATTTGAAATCATACAGTTGGCGTATTTCCTTTTAGAGAAGAAAGAGTTAACCTAAGTCAATTAGGCAAAACATGGTATGAATATGTTATAAACTATCAGGAGAGAAAAAATTGAGTGAAATTAAATAAGCCACATCAAGTAATTGACTACTTAGATTCAGCTTCATACACACTTAAGGCTGTCAGGGATCCCAGGCTGATTCATTCTGCATCCACCATTCTTGCTGGGTTAGAAAAATCCGGGTGTGTAAAGCCAGCGGCCTGCCAGAACAGCCAAAGAAAGGCCAAAAGGTAAACTGCAAAAGGGATTTCTTTTGATGTTACAGGACCATTCTGAACCTCTAGGGAAGATCTCGGAGAAGCAAGCAGGGAAATGCCCACATAACAGAAAGACAACCACAAGGTATCATAGAACCACAGAATGGTTTGGGTTGGAAGTGCCCTTAAAGATCATCCAGTTCCAACTCCCCTGCCATGGGCAGGGACACCTTCCACTAGACCAGGTTGCTCCAAGCCTCATCCCGCCTGGCCTTGGACACTTCCAGGGATGGGGCATCCACAGCTCCTCTGGGCAACCTGTCCCAGTGCCCACTACTACACTACTAAACTCAGCTCTGTGTGTCCTATCTAGAGTATTTACTCACCAAAAGCAGCAGTTACACACCAAAAGCAGCAGCTAGCAGGCTATGCAAAGCCCCCCAGCCCATGAGTTAGCTGCTTTAAACTCACTGGAGGCTAAACAAGTTAAGACCATAGCTCACTAGTTTCACTTCTTACTAGATGCCACCCATCTTTTTGAATTCCCTTCAAAACTCTACTGAAATTTACGCTTTGGACTGGTTTATGGAGAGGGTGGGTAGAAATGGAGTAGTTCAGAAAATCCACCACAGCCTTTGGAATCAGTGGAAGTTTCAAAATCTTGTTTTTCTGAGAAGTTTGCTTTGGGTCTCACTTCATTAGGCTGGCTACAGGCATGGCTGCAGAAGATTTTGCCGTTTGCGTCGTGCAAGAGACCAATCATCAGCGTCACAAACGTTCTTGGTGATATTAGAAGTAAAAGGCAAAGGACCATAGCAGTATTTTTGTGAACATGTGCAAAACCACTCACTGCTGACAATTTAAACTGCTGCACTGCCTTCGGCTGATCACCATGAACACCCTCTCTCAGCTGGTGTGCCATTCGAGGGTGGAGTGGCAGAAGCAGCGATGAGAGGGAAAATTCAAAAAATGGTTGAATCTGTTTTGTTGAAAGTTTCCTCACAGAGGAGAATTTAGCTTTGGCCTCAGACCAGGAATGAAAAACTCTCAGTCCAAAAAGAATGCTTTGGCCAAGGCCACGTACAGCTTGAAAAGGGGGCTTCTCGTGAGGGCTCGAGTACTGCGGTTAGTCTGGCATCTGCTATCACATGTTTTACATTTTCCTTTCTTAATGATATTACACTCCCTGTAAGTACTAAAAGTAAGAAAGATTTACTTATTTTACCCATTTTTCCCATATGCTCTAGAGGTGCATTAGCGCCATTTGCCAATTTATTTCATTTTTTTAAAGTATTTTAGGGATTTTGAATGTACAGTAATCTAAACTATCCAGCCCAAATTTCATTTAATCAATATTTTATGTTCAGTTTCTGTTGAGTTCCACAAAAAGGATCAACTGTCTTTTGCAAAAGGTGGTACTTGGACCATGCTGAAAATACAATATAATGTTACAAGTGTAGTGAAATATAATGGTATCCACAGACTACTCCAGGAAACCTCTTTTCCAGTGGTTTCCATAAATCTTAATCCAGAAACTAAAAAGATTTTTTTTTTTCAAAGAAAAGAGCAATATGTACTGGTAAGGTAACTATAAAGAGGATTAAAATAAAGGATGCATGCAAATACATTGCTGAATTGGAGCTTTCATGCTCTCTTAAGCACTTCTCAGTCTCTCTTAACATGAAATTATTCTGATAGCATTCTCTAAAAACCAGCTGAGTAGTAGTGACCCAAGGCAACCACAAACACAGCAAGAAAAACACGAACCTGACACTTGATGAAAAGAAAATGTTTGTTATGTTCACTTTCATCTGTTAGTGTTTAATTGCACTGGCCCAAATAATTGAGCAATTCTCAATTTCAGAATTGATGCAACCGCTGTTTTATGTAAGTAAAATAATACTGCAGTCACTTATTGCCAATCTCGGCCGAGCTAACCTCTTTCCAGCCAGCACTGCGTTGCCACCTCAATTCATTTCCTACAAATGGGAAGAGGCAGCGCTGCTGGTTGGGAGGAAGGAAACGGGAACAGCAGCTCAGCAGCAGCTCAGGGGGTGAGAGTACCAGCAAGAAAGAAGGGGGACAGACACACAGTAGCAGTCAGACATGCTGGGACCCGGAAGTCCTTTGGAAAAGGCAATCTGATTCCCTTCTCTTGGAAGCTGTGAATGGAGTGGATAATACTATATTTAGTTTGGGACTCGATATGCAGAAAAGGCATAAATGAAATAAGGAGATGAATCAAAGAAGGGGCAAAAGCTTTAGACGAGTTCACGTAAGGACAGCTCTGGAGAATAGCAACACTCATACAAACCAGGGCAAAAACCAGGGAATACTGAAACTCAGTAATACCCTCAGCAGCAACGGAACAGAACTTTCCCAGTCCTCCAAAGAGGATTTGAAGGTGGTATTTACTGGATTACACTTCAGTCAGCAAAGATGCAGCAAACCAGCAGAGGAGAGCAATGTCTATTTACACACCTAGAATTTCAAGAGAACCAGCTGTATTTTGAAAGGAAGGAAAGGCCACTCTTGTCTAAAACTGGATTTAGGGAACACAGAAAACACAAAGCTTTATGCTATTTATTTTAAATGGCTGGTTGGTTCGGAAGCAAAATAGAAATTCTTTATCTGAAAACTAATTTCTGCAAAGTGACCAGAAGGCTCTTATTTTTCCCAAAAAGAGACTTTTTATATGAATTATCTCATTTCCTGATTAGCAAACTAAAAGTATGAAATTATTTTCCCCCTGGCTAAATCCCAGCTGGATCAAAGCACTGGCCCAAGAACATACTGTACTAGTTTAGCTACTGAGAAAGTCCAGGAGAAAGTCAAGCATCCACTTCTCATCTCTCCTGATAAAGTTATCAACCCCAGAATGTAAATAGGGCTGGATATGTAACATACAGACAGATATTTGCCTGCGTAGCTTTACACCTGGTTTATGTTGCACTGCTACTCCTCCAGCACAAACCGTACCTGCTCTGCTTTTGGAGCAGAATCCATGTCTGGTCCTAGATGACAAATCACCGAAGTTCATTACACCATGGCTTCACTTCCCAGGTCTCACGAGGAAAGGTTTGCTCCACACCTGGAAATACCATCACCTCTAACAAGGATCGGAGTGCTACAGCCCACACGGGAACTGTGTGTGCATGGGGGCCAGCAGGCCAGCTAACAGCCCAGGGACAGCCTGGAAGAGCAGTGCAGGGGTGGTGTGCCTGAGCACAATTCCGAAGAGTTAAACATCACTGCAATATCCATTTTTGGTCAATGGAGAGGAAAGAATCCACACCCACGTCTGAATGTACAGGGTCATCCATGAAAGGAGTCATCTGCTCTGATCCATGAAGTCACAAGCCAAGAGAAAACAGTTAACCTGTTGTCATTTTAACGTGGAGACAGAGCATTGGAGTAAGCATTTAAGGCCATGACAAGTACTTCTGGGTAAATCAGCGCTCTCCCATGTGAGCGAGAAATCCAAATACACACTGACAGCCAAAATAGGAGAGCAGCATTCCTCTCTGTTTGGAACAAACAGAGCTATCCTTCAGGAAGGTGTTGGTATAAATACTACAGTACGTGAGAAGCGACTACTGTCTTCCAAAGAGCAATGTTAAGATAGGCTTTAAAAAGAGATCAATAGGCATTTTTTTTATTAGTCACATTTTTGGCAGCTGGTCCATATCTGCAAATGTGTATTTTTGAAGCTCAAATCAGAAGCCAAACCATGCTACATACAGAAAAAGGAAGACGGTAAAAGCACATCTCATGGAATTACATTAGTGCTCCGTCTTACCTACAAAGGAAAGTTCTACAGTTGGGTCTGGCCAGTCAAACTAATTCCTCTTTACTGCTCACAGGAATAGTGTCTCTTCTATCATCCAGGTCGTTTCTCTTCCCTTTCCTCCATTCTTGTATTTCATAAATCCTTAGCAAATACATTGCCACTTGGATTAGACTTCACTTAACCTGAAAAGGGTTCACCATTCACTGGGTTTCAAAGACGAGGCAAAGGCAGCAGCAGAGAGCGATCGGGTGCACCCCGCTGCCCAAAGCCCATGTGCATCCGTGCTCCAGAACAGTCCCGCTGAACACGGTGCAGCCCGAGAAGCAGATGCACCTGAGAAAAGGCAGGGAGACAGCCCCAAAACATACAGTGCAGAGAATCAGACACAGAACCCACAGACAAACAGCCCCAGGAAATAACCTAGACTTGGAGTTAGTTGTTGGCTGAACCAGCCTTTTTGCTGGGAGCAGGAATCCGTGTCCCGTTGCTTGATTTATTTTGAGTTCAGTAAACGGGAACTCCTTATATTCTTTGTCAACAAGCAGGAGGTATGAAGAATATGTGACTTCATCACCCTTCCGTAACTTCAACTATCTGCAAGAACCCAGTTTTTGGCAAAACTCACCCAGTCCAAAGGGGTAGCGGTATGTGTAAATGCTTTATAGTTTAAAATGTCGTATGTTGATGCTGACAAGTTCAAGACACGAGAAGGGGTTGCTATGGAAACACACGCTGTATTGCCTGGAACATAAGGTAGGGGTTTTTTACGTTGAAAAAGGAAAAAAAAATTTAAAAACTTGGACCAACAGTTGCCAAATTAGGTTTTGGGCGCGGAAAAATTAACTTGTGATTTGTTCTCAGACAGAAATATTTTAAACAATGAAGCTAAATGTGATGAATGCATTTACATATTTGGATTGTTTCCCTCGCCTCAGAACAAAAAGGAATTTTATATGGAAAGACTTTCTTTTGCAGTCCATATATAGCAAATCCATCTCTACATTCCCATGTGCTGGAGTTGATGTCTAATTTTGTGTCTGTAATTAATGAAATCACTTTGATGGATGGTTATGTTCACTGAAGGGTTAATCCTGCAACTCTTCTATGACCTTACTCATCTATGTACCCACACCGGCCAACAGCACTAATGCAGGGGTAGAATTGATCCAAAAGGCGCGGAACTGCAGCCTTGGACAGCCGAGCGGCTCTTGGTTGCTTTATAAAACACCTTTAAAACCTGTCACTGATGCGAGTTGGCCCCTGCCCTTCTGGGCTATCGCGGTGCGGTGGCATCCTGCAGTGACAGCCTCTTCTGCTTCATTCCCCTGCCCTCCCAACAAGCACAAGAACAGTTTTAAACTCCCCAAACAACAGCTTCAGTTGGCAGGCTCCATCAAAAGCCTGATTTTAAGACACAATTCCCACACACCCATTTCCTCAAAAGAAAAGGGTTCTTTCCAATTAATCTTTCTCACATAAAACATATAGCCAGAAGACATTTTTTCTGGAAACTTTCTATTAAGTAACCACTGGATTTGAAAGGGAAAGATTTGAAGGAAAAGGGGATGTGGAGTTCTACTTCAGCCACTTTATTGTTGGAAGCACAGAAGAAAGTTTGAGTTGTTAAGCCTGAGACTGATTCCTTCATCCTTTCCTGCTTTGAGTATTCTAGGAAATTTCATTTTACTAGCGCGTTTATTTGTGACAAATCTACAAATCTACAATTCAACTTTGATATCTCCAATCTGCAGCTGATGGAACCGTCATGCTTTTCGCAGACAGGAGGCCAAAACAGGCTTACAAACCCAGAAGATGGTATCGTGGTGTCACCATCAACGTTTTTTCTCAATAACTTTATTAAAAATCTAAAACAAGCAGCAGACAATGTTTCTTCATAAATACCTGAGCAGCAGAGGTGGGGAAAACCTCTTTTTGCAAACTAAGCTTAAGAGAGAGGATGTTGAGTAGACACTAGCAAGCCCGAGGACACACGTCTGAAATGGAAATAACCTTGTGAGCTGGCCTGAGAGCACAACTCTTCATCGTGAACGCACCAGCCGGCAAACAATGCCAGGAAGATGCTTTTAGAAAATTTCTCATTTGGGGCTGTAGTTTCAAAAGTGCCTAAGGAGAACTGACATCCGAACCCAGTCTCCTCAAAACTTCAGCGTACATGGTTGCAGTCGCATTCCAGCACAGCTGACCTGTTCACACTGCAGAGCTTCTTCCAGCCAGCCCGCTGACATAAGGAAACCCTGTAAAAACCCTCCAGCTTTTGGCTGGAGCGCTGACCTCAGTGTCTCAACAGTGCCATAGGCCACTGAATCAAAGGGCTTCTGCTGCCACCCCGGCACACCGGGTCCCAGCAAAAGGAACAAGGAACAGCATTTAGGAGTTTTAAACGCCACAGCATTTTTTACATCCATCCAGCAGCATGTATAAATCCATTTATTGCTGTACTTTTAATCTGTCTGTACATGACTGATTCTGTGTCTAGTTCCATAATAGCCTTCCTATTATTTTTTTTAATGCAACCCCCTCTTTACATACACCTTCCAGATGTGTAGGATATGAACTTTTCACTTGACTTTCTACTTACAGCATCAGCAGCACTGAAGAATTGTTTCTGTTTTCTTTGGAATCTAGAAACTCTGTGTTCTTTAAAAATCTTACAAGAATAGTCCAGCAAAGTGAGTAAATTACTAGCACTTGACTTCAATGTTGTTTAGAGTTTATCTTTTTCTCCTATCACACCTCATTCCCATTTTTTTCTTATTATTCCCTTCATAGAATGAATGTGTCTATGGAAACTTGCGAGTAGGCAGGACAAATGTAAGGATCTTTATAAATGTAGTTCTCTTAAAAAATCCACAGTTGTATCCATTTCAAAAGGACTGGGGCAGAGAAATACAGGAAAGCTCATCTGTAAAGATACTGCGACTTCGGCTGCAGTTCACTCAGCTTCACAGTGACCACCACAACAGCATTTGGCAATCCTTCCTTCTGTTTTCCTCACTGCTAGTGGATACTTTACTATTTAATTAGTGCAGCACGATCCAAATCCCATCAAAGTCAATAAAACTCTTTTCATTTATATTAGCGGGCTTTGGACCAACTCCTGAATTAGTACCAGAATCAAACGAAACGCCCTTAGGAAAAGAATAGATACACCAAGCTTACACTTTACAATCTTAAAACTTCCTAAGTTTTTTACTCGCTTTAAAGTAAATCTCGTTATTGAACATTTCATAAAACTGGCTGGACAGCCCTGTTTTACCAGCCTGATTAAAGTGTCAGAAGAAACCTGAATGTATGCACCACTTCCCTGTGAAAAACCTTCCCACGATTAGGACAGCAAAAGGTTACATCTTCCCCAAGCTATTCCTGCGGCTCCTACACTGTGTGCATACGTGAGGGTTCACCCTGTGGGCAGGTAGATTTGGCAATACAACTGTATTTAAAAGGTCCTGCCCCCCGACCCCTGCAAATTCCCTGGCATCACCTCAAGTCAGGCCAACACAGTTTAGCTGTCGGGCTGCTCTGAAGGAAACCTCACCAACGTGATTAACCCGTTAAGGCTATCTGGCCAGCCAAGATCCCACCCTGGCCAAGGGGCGTTGAGACAGCCGATGCCTGGCTGAAGAAGGCTCTGCTCCGTGGAGCAGCACTGTGTGTAGCACAGCTGAATTTCCATCACCGCTTCGACCATATTAGCAGGAGAGCCCCAGCTATTTTTATCATGCAGAGCGAGAGGAGGATTTCTGCTCTTAGACTATACCCTCCTCACTGCAGAAATTAATGAACCACAAAGCAAGCAAATTGATACTATGTAAACAGGGATATTAAACCTTCTCCTGATACTTTTGACCCATTTTAGCAATGCCAACCAAGCCGCACAAAGCCACGGCATCATTTCTTGCGTAGCAACACGCTTTAAATGACCCGCACGTTAAACACCAAAGCTTTTTGCGAGGTTTAACCACAGAACTCGGAGTCAGAAATCACATCCCACCAGTGCTGACTCGGCAGCAGAGCCACAGAATACTCTTTTAAATTCCCCAAACCCCAAACAAAAGAACCAAACCTGTGCTGTTGGTTTGGATGGGGGTTTTATATTTCACTCTAGTCCAGCCCAGCAGCACAGCAGGCTGGGAGACAACTTTCCTTGAAAACAGCTTTGGCAGAATGCTAATAGAGAAGGAAGAAAATTCAGGGTGAGGATGAGAGGTGCTTAAGTGCCTTCTGGGCTGGGGCTGCGAACCCTTCCCGTGGAATCAATCACAGCAGCTCTGGAGGGGACTGTCCTGCAGCACACGGGACGCGCTGGTGATGTGCGCACGTGGATCCAGCTCCCCGCTCCCATCTGCCCAGTGCCTCTGGGCAGCCCTGACTCACCTTACACCGTCACGTGTACTGGGTTGTGAGATGCAAGGAGTTCAGTTTGCTCTTAAACGGAGTCAGTATCCCAGCCCTACCCCTGCAGACTAGCACTGAGGATAAATGGGGACATCACTTCTTGCTTCAACCTCCCTTCTGCAGGTACTTGTTAAAGGAGAGTATTCACTGAACAAGGATGTTGTGAACAGCCAAGAAACGGTGTTTTCTCATGGGCTACTCATCAGCTATTCTCATCACCTCAGCAATCCAGTGCCAGGGCCAGCATCTTGCCCTGCTGACACTGGTCAGATGTCTCTAACTGCTCTTTCCTTTGGCCTTTTCTCTGACCCATCCCCTCCTCTCCCCCACATCACACAGTCATCTCGCTGCTCTGAACAGTATGCTCCTCCGCAGGAACCACACTGCATTTTTCTCCAGTGAAGGAATATTCTCATCACCTCAGCAATCCAGTGCCAGGGCCAGCATCTTGCCCTGCTGACACTGGTCAGATGTCTCTAACTGCTCTTTCCTTTGGCCTTTTCTCTGACCCATCCCCTCCTCTCCCCCACATCACACAGTCATCTCGCTGCTCTGAACAGTATGCTCCTCCGCAGGAACCACACTGCATTTTTCTCCAGTGAAGGAAGGCTTTCCAGCTCGTGAAAAGGAGAGGGGTGCTGCACACCAGCCCAGCAGCAGCCTGTGGAGGGGTAGACTTTCAAACAATCTCCATAGCTTTGGAATTCAAACCCGTTAACTGTGGTGGAACACATTAACCACCTCTTGGCAGCAGTTTCAAGGATGGCCATTTGCTCCACATTCCTCGGCAAAGGAGCGATGCTGACAAGGTCCCTGGCTCTGTGCAGGCGAGGAGTGAGAACCCAGAGGCTCAACCACCACCTAGAACCACCTTCAGGGAGCACATCATCACAAGGAGAAAGCTGCCTCCACACAGACCAGAAAACACAGGCATTAGGGCTTATCTAGCCTGCATTGCCTAGAGCTTCATGTTTCAAGAATCACCAAAATTTATAAATACTACATTGGATTACCTGTGTAGTACTCTTCACAGAGCAAGTCTATTCCCTGAATCAAGCATATAATTCCCTGTAGTTTTCCTCTGATGCTGTGGCCAAATGCAGTAGATAAAGCAGTCCAGGAAGAAAAAAAATCTCTTTATTAGGGACCAAGCCCCTGCATGTCTATGGCCAGTGCCAGTGGTGACAGATATTCTTTCCACCAGTATGACCCAATGCCCCCAGCAATATTCACTGGGCAGTTCACCAAAAGATGAATCATAGAATCATAGAATCATAGAATGGTTAGGACTGGAAGGGACCTTAAAGATCATCTAGTTCCAACCCCCCTGCCATGGGCAGGGACACCTTGCACTAGACCAGGTTGCTCAAAGCCACATCCAGCCTGGCCTTGAAGACATCCAGGGATGGGGCATCCACAGCTTCTCTGGGCAACCTGTCCCAGTGCCTCACCACCCTCTCTGTGAAGAATTTCTTCCTGACATCTAATCTAAACCTCCCTGATTTCAATTTATACCCATTACCCCTTGTCCTATCACTACAGGCTCTTGTAAAAAGTCCTCTCCCAGTACCCTTGTAGGCCCTTCAGATACTGGAAAGCTGCAATGAGGTCTCCTCGGAGCCTCCTCTTCTCCAGGCTGAAGAAGCTTAACATAACTTCATTTACTGCTTTTTTAAAAGGCTGGACAAAAGGCTGGCAAGGTAGCACGGACCCAAATGGGCAGCTTTATGACAAGGTGCTCAATGTGTGCCTGTGTCACTGTGTTCTGCTTCCTCATGTCACTGCAGCATCACAGTGAAGTTGGAAGGTGACCTTCTACTAATTAGAAGTAGTCAAAAGTGCAGCTCCACTGAAGCATCTCAATGCAATTTCAGAACTTCTCTGAGTTTCCAGTTTGCTAAAATGTTCCAGCACTTTCTAATCCAATGTTCAGTTGCCCTCTTTGAGTGCTAACAACTCCTCCACAAAGCAGCCTATGAAAGATCAGAACTTCTTCAGAGGAGACAGGGGTCAGTCTACCTTCCTCATTCTTTCCAAGGACACTTTAAAGCATCTCAGCATTTGTCACCAATAGCACACAGGTCACTAAGCAGCCTCTATATATGAGGTTCTTCCTGTGATTCTGCCTTTTTTAGTTAAGAATGTGATGTCCTAAAAACAAAATAAAATTTAAACTTAAGGATTTAGTAGACTCCTTGCAAATGTCGTTTTATTAAGTCAAAGCAATGGACTCAGTGGCGTGAAAGAGATACAGAGGATTCGATTTGACCTGATAGGTCTCTGACGTCAGTGAAAAGTGGTCTTACTATAAACAAATACAAAATGAAAAGAAAAAAACCCAACAGTTTCCCACAGTGGGATAGCTAGAACATACTGCAGGACTTGCAAGCAGTGATTCAATAGTCAAAAATTATATCCTTGGGTTAAAGACTGCATGGACTTCACTGTGGAAGTGCACTATAAAAACATCACCTAGGCACAAACATTTCTTAAATCCACAAGTCAAAGCAAACACCACTTTCAGTCATCCCAAAGGAACACAAAATTGCCAGAAGCAGCTAAACCCTTTGAAGACGTAAGTATATCCATCCATCACAGATTAATTTCACGTTACTAACTTCGTATTTATTCAATAGGTTTGCCAGTGGTGTCATGAGTTCTACAAGCTTGCATGATAACATGAAAATGTCACAAAAATTACGTCAGAATGGTAATTCAGAGACGGGAAGCCATGAGGCCCTCAGTCTTTGTGTGAGGCCCCTACACCCTGCGTGAGAACAAGCAACGCTCGCAGCCGTGTCTTTAACCCATCTGCCCATTCGTGACCAAGGACTCTGGGAACCTTCAAAGACACTGGGATCCCTGATCTCCTCTTCCAATCCCTTTTGCTGTTTCCAAGTATATAAACAAATCCTGAACACATGACTTAATTAAATCTCATGTTATTAGTGCATACGTATTCACAGATCTTATGTGTCCTGCTGCCTCCCAAAGTGTATCTCTTTTTGCAAACCATGGTAGCCTGTAATCCAGACTGCCAGAGGAGGGCACGTCACCAGAAGAGTGTGAAAACATCTAATTACATAGGGGCAGGCCCTCAGCTAATGAAAAGTGACAGAGCTCCCAGAAATCCATGGAGACACGATGATGCAGATTAGCGGAGGTTTGGCTTGTTATAATTGAATAGACCCAACCTCTAATTTTCGCATCTAGTGACAGACTGTTGGAATCCTGACCACCAGAATCTCAGAGGGCAATGGAGAGTTGAAAGGAGATTGCATCAGTCAACTCCAGTTTGGCTAGAAGCATATTTATGATCCAGGACTTTCAATTAGCTGTTGCTGAGTTATCACAGAAGTCTGTTGAACAGATGTGCAATCAGAGTTTTTCTCATGTTGCTTTCTCTCGTGACTTGTTGGTTTGGGTTTTTTTGTTGGGGAGGTTGGATTTGGCATTTTGGGGTTTTTTTGCAAGTGATGCTAGTTTTATTGAGGTCAGAGCTAATAATCTCAGGCAGAGAAAGCTCTTTCCACTATCACACATCCAGCAGTGCAGACGCAATGAGAAGCAGCCTCAGTAAGCAGGAAAATATTTCTCCTTTCTGGCCCCATCTTCATAGGGAGAAAGAGACAGAAGAGCTGTGAGAATGAGCCTGCAAATTCAAGGCAGCTGGAATTGCCTCATCCTCCTGGCATGGACAAGAGGAGGGTTTCTCCTGATCCCACCCCCTTGCTTAATGCATCACCTCTTCTGTGGTGGGGATGTGGTGTGAGGCAGAAGGGGAAGAAGGCTTAGCAGAGCTATTTCAGTTTTAGAAGCCGGCAGTTCTGTCCTGTTCCATCCAGCACACGGGATATAAACAGCAGTGGGAAAAGCTGCACTTCAGCCTCTGCTACTCACCTCCCTCACCACCACCAGGGACAGAGAACAAGGTGAAAGACAAGGTTGTCATGTGGAATACTCCGTGCCCTGCTTTTTGCCCCAAATTCTTTGCTAATCAACCTGCCACGCAAAGCCAAAATAAGACGGTGAAACTAAAAACACCCACTTCAACAGCTTCGGAACAACCCCAAAGATCAGCACTTGCCGTGGGACCTCCCAGGTCTCTACGCACCATGATGCTGGACCATGACATAAAAATGGACACAGATGTATTTTTTCTGTGTGATTCTCTGTTGAGATAAATGCAAGATTATACTGTATTTTGACAGGTTCAGAGTTTTCATTCTATTTTATATGATGCGTATGATTATTGTTGGCCTTAAGATGACTGCAGTGAACAAACAACTTTATTTTCATAGCAAATTCATTACCCTTTCCTACTGAAGAACTTGAATAAATTCAAAACATCTTGTAAATTGTCTTGTCTTTCTCTGCTTGTCTATTATTTATCCAGACTGAGCTTCATATTCCTCTTTCAGAGTGCTAAATCATTCTTCGATTCATCACATTTTTACACTTACTGCTTATGTCAGCCTCAATGTACCATAACTGTGCAAACAAACGTAATATTGACAGACACCTCCAGCCTTTATTTGGGGATTAAATATTTTGGTTTACTGATGAATGGTGGACTTGCCATTTTCACAGTGAAACCTAAAACTATTAGGAAACTCTGATTTCAAGCTCTGTTATAAATCTGAAATCAATCCAAATTTGTCCCTAAAACTCCTTCGTCCCTAAACTATTTATTGGCATTGAACTGAGGTGGTGTAAAATTTGTGCTTCTGGGTTTGGGGGGTTTATTTGTTTCCAATAGGTAAAAGACTGCAACCTTAAGTAGGTTCACCCTGTACTACAGAGAGGTGTTTTAAAAAGTTTCAAAGCCATATTTTTATCCAACTATTACTTTGTTTAAGTATATGAAGATTTGTAGACATTTTCAGCCTTGCAAGCTTCAAAGCCTGCCAGCTTCCAACAGAAGTCCTGTCACGTGAGAGTGTTGGCACGTGAAAGTCTCTTGGACCTGCTCAGCTGTCTTCATCATCAGGTAGTGATTTATTTCTCAAAGACTGTTTTTTAAATACGTTCTGGTTTGCAGAATGCTTTCCAAACAACATCTCTCACATTCCTTCCACAGCTCCTCTGCTTGGGGAGAGAAAAAAGCCTAGCATTTTTAACACATTGAAGAATCAAGAAGTATATGCTTCTGCATATGAGTTGGATGAACATGATTTACCCAAAAGCCATGATTTAAAACAAATAAAACCACTATTAAAACCGTAACCACAGCCTGTGCTGCCACCTATCCTTAGTTAATCTCTGCATTTTCTGCAGGCTCTTTTTCCACGTACAAACCAGGGCTCCATCCTGCAAACAGGTCTGCCCTTCAACTGATGTAATGGCCATGGCCACTGGCCCGTACACCGGCCTTGGGAGCCACACACTCGACCACGGGAGAACATGCAAGATGCATCTGCTTACAGCAGGTACTGGGTAGTGCTGTCTTTTGCTCATGCGGGAAATAGCAGCAAAATTAGCAGGTCTTTGGAGTAAAATCCGTGCTTTCTGCCACAGCCCAGCAGCCCACAGGGCACACAGGGAGGAGACAGGCACGAGAGAGGAACCACCCAGCAACAGAGGGAAGCAGGCACCATGGCAGGCTGAGAGATCTACACTCGGGGCTCCTGGAGAAACGTGCTGTATTGGGTACAAAACCCAACCACTCCTGTTTCATGGTCTGCTTCTTGTACTGCAAGTGGTGGGGTAGAAGAAAAGAGGTCAGAGGAACTGCTGGCCAGCCTGCTAGTTAGCCATGTGGTTTCTTCTCCTCCACGTCAACTTCATTATTCTTACAGTGGTAATAAATCAGAAAACACATTAATAAGGGCTTAAAGACTCGGGGCCTATATGACAAGGGGGCATTGTGCTGTCCTGAAACCTCAGAAAGATATTTTGCTTTTATGTCTTTTAAAGACCAGTTTAAATGTTGACCAGGTACTTCCTGCTAGTTTTCTTCATCCAAAAATCTTGTACAAATAGTTCACCTTCATTAAAGAGCAGTAACAGCAGCTACCAATAGTGAAGTAACTTAATGCATTAAATTACTTTTACCTAATTACAGGTAGAAGGAGCTCTTCTTATCCACAAAGATACTGATGATATTCACTGACTCTCTCTCGTTACAGGATTAGTAGGTTTCATGCTTAATTTCAGTAGAAAATAGATTGCAATCCGTCCCGAGGTCCACTGGTTTAGAGGCTAAATGCTGGGAAAAAGTGGTCTGACCATATAATGAAATTCAAACGCAGAGGTGGCAACTACAAGAAAAGTTAAAGGGAATGACAGTAGGAAGGAAGCTAAAGTGGCTTTATTTATCACCACATCAAAAGAAAAGTGATAATACTGTACTTTGCAGGTGTTAAGAGTCAGAAAGTACCACTGACCCTGGGCAATTTCAACTTCTGAATTCTCCATGGAAAGATGTACAAGTGAAGAATTAATTGTATTTATTTATTTTGAAGAGAAAGGTCACAAGTGCAGCAATAAAGAGGCAAAACATTAAATTTGACATAAGCCAATATAAAAGTAATAAGAAAGAATATAAACCTGAGGGGAACACTGATAAACTGTAACACAGTTAGGAAACCAAGACCAAAGGGTAACAGCAAGTTGTGCAAGTGGGACCTCAGTTTTAGTAAGGCAAACTTCTGGAAAACAAACAGATCAGTAGATACAGTCCTACGAGGGACATGAAGGAGAAGAAAAAAAAAAGGCAAGTATATAAATTAGTGGTCAGGGCAGGTTCTCTCTGTGTCACCAGAGGCTAAAATGATACCAAAGTTACCACGTCCAGAGACTGAACGTCCCCCACCTGAGAGGCAGCAGCCCATGTAACACATCCCAGTGGAAAACCCTCCCAGAAGCATACGCAAGACAGGAGAGATCCTTGTCTCTTGCTTTGTTTTTACCGTTCAGCAACTTGCCTTCTCCTTCCCACTGCTTCTCCCACTCTCCCACTGTCAGAATGACTCTTCTCCCACAGCAGCAAACCCCACTCCTTTTGTGATCCCGTACCACTCCCCTCCAATGCAGCTGGAACTTCACCGCAGTGGACCAAAAAAAAGGTCAAGCAGAGCTACAAAGCAGAAAGCCATCATCCCCAGAGCACAGCAATTTCTTTGCCCAAAGGTGCAGCTCCAACTTCTGATGCTCAAAGGCACACGTCAAGCCCCCTTACACAGACCCATTTCAAAATCATGGGAATAAGGTGCAGTGTTACAATACAGCTGAGGTCCCTCTGTTACTGGAGGAGCAACCTCACTCCCCTCGTGCCCGGCTGAGGGCATTCCCACTTCCACCCCTCTGCCTATGCACGTCCTCTCACCCCACAGAGAACCGCTTCAAGCAGCTGAACTGGCAGGCAGCAATTCACTGGTATGGCCACCCACCTGGTTAAGGTGGTGGAGTAGGAGGAGCAGGGTGCCGGAGCAGGGGAGGAATGGGAATGCAGCACAGGGAGCAGCCAGGGGAACAGGATTACCACTCTCAGCAGCGATGAGGTGCTCGAAGGACTCATCTGTACTGTAAAATGACCTTCAAAGACACATACTTGGGATGATTTCGATAGGCCTGGTCATTTTTTAGACTTCAAGACACACAACTTACATTTCTCTGTTTTTGTCTTGAGGGAAACACTTAAAAACCCTTACTTTAAACAGAAAACTGTCACTTAGAAGAAAAAGTAAAAAAAATAATGCTGAGATTCACAGTTATGACACCAGGAAGTCCAGATCTGAGGAAAGTACCAGACATTTTGAGGCTGGGAGTAACTCAAGATCTACAGCAGAGCCTGTGATTTAGGTATGAGGAAACAATGTGCTCTTCAGCACTTGAAGAGGACACTCTTCTTCTCAATGTTACAGTTTAACGGAATGGTGCTGAAAATAGTGTGTGAAATGTGGGCCTTTCATTTTGCAGACTATTAAAACTGGGAACCCGCTGTGTCAAGACTCTGCAAACAAAGATGAATTTAAAACACACAGAGATAAAGGGGCTAAAGAAACCAGATGTGATGTGTTAAAGAACTTACTGAAACTTTGGAAGAAGGAAAGCCATGGAGGAGAAGGTGATCTGAAAAAGAGGGTGTGCATATCAGAGCTATTCACAGGAAGCAAATGCAAGGTTGTGCACCCCCTACAAGGGGCTGGAAACCTCCTCCCTGATTCTGTTTTAATCAGACCAAGTATAAGAAATGTCCTAGTGTGCAATTAAGTAATGGCATGACCTGCTTACAAAGCAACAGTCCCCATTAATAAAAAGTGCTCGGAAGTAGGTTGGATAAAATACTAGGGTGACCTGTGAAGAAAAGGTCCTGCTCCATGCAACAGCTGGAATTCTAGTTGATCCAAAAAAATATATTTTCCAACCTTCTGTAGCAGAAGGTGACCATGCAATTACCTCAAAATGTGGGCATGTCTTGCCCTTGGCAGGAGTCTGTACTGTTACATTCTCAGAGAAGACCAGCCCACCTTCCTGCGCCGTGAGGCAGCACTGAGCTGGCAGCTGAACAACCTCGTTGCGATTCACAGTGGACACGCCTTTGGAAGCTGAAGACAGACGGACTTCTCAAAGTAGATGTTCTGCTTACCCCAGAACATAATTATGACCTTATCAAAATTAGTTACTGTATTTGGATCTTTCAAGATGGAAAGCAGAAGGAGCCATTAGGCACATCTTCTTGGCTGTACACAGTTTAACATTCTTGTTGGAAAAGGAGTTCTTGTGTGGTCAAAAAGAATAGTACGGCTGAGATACTACCACAAGGATGACAATGCAACACAAGGTCAAATAGGACATAAGGAAATACCTATCTTTTATCCAAAGGCCTACAACATACCACAAAGATACCAGTTTTGATTGCCTGAGGATATTCTGTCCAGATGGTGTCCACCTGCATGATGTAGGAAATGACTTCCTCTGCTCTCAGATAAAATGTAGGTGAGATGATCCATGCACTCAAGACACAGAGGAAAGAAAAAAATAGTACTTAGTGATGACAGAGTCTCTTTTAAGGACAGCAAAATGAGGATAATTTACTCCAGTCAGCGGCTGAATCATAGTGTTTACACTCTGTGTTTCAGAGTATAGCATTTAAAAGGGAAAGTCCCTGCAATTTACCCGGCAGAAGGGGCTGTCCAACTAGGCTAATGTTGGCCAGGGACATGAACAGTAGTAACCCAGAGAATGGGTTATGAAGCAAAGTCTCTGTCCTGTGAAAACATACAGATACGCTTGAGTGCCAGGCATCAAAATAGCTCCATTGCTTTCCGTCAGGCAACGCTGGTCTTTCATATCATGTGTGTGGATGTGGATGAGCAGCCAGGCTCTGACTGTGCTCAACTTTACATGCATGCTTGGCTTCAGCGTGTAGAGACCCCAGCTGAATTCAGAAGACCATGGGGGTTAGTGAAGACCCCGCTGTCATCATCTACAGAGGAAGTGCTGCTGGTTTCTTAGAGAGAATGGCTTTTAAATTTTGTTCTGTACTGTCACAGGAATTATTAGCATTTTTCCTGCCACTGTATTATAACTCTACTTCTTCAAAAAGAAAAAGGCCTGCAATGGTTTTTGCCATTACACAAAAACCAGATGGCAAGTTCAGTTTAATTCTGTTTTAATTTGAAGAATAAATGCTCCCAAATGAAGAGATTATATATGCCAAATTTTAATCCACTAAAAACGGATGCAACCCGATCATAATGTAAATGCTCAGAACTTAGAATACGAAAAAGAATTACTGGAATCATTTGTAGCAGACATCTGGTTTAACCGTCAGGCACTCGACCTGACCAGACTTTGAATATTGTGCTACCTTGAGTTCTGCTTTTTTGCTACATCCCTAAGCAGTGTAATCCAAAACACAGATAAACCAGAAACTGAACCAAATTGTAAATCCATATGAAAGCAGGAGATGGATGTCTAAGAGGAAAAAATAACAGTTATATAAGCATGTTTGTCTTCTCCTTATCCAGGTAAATTATGTGATCCCTCTAAGTGAGATTCAACTTCAGGTCTGTGGCCAGTTCCAAGAAAGAATCTCTGTCAGGATGGTATTTAAGAATATAACCTTAAAACTCACTGAGCTCAAGCTCATGCTCGAAGTGAAACAGGATTATACTAAACAAGGATAGGTTTCCCAGGGTGTTTAAATGTCTTCAGGAATGCAGGGAACATAGCAGGAGGGAGGGGGAGATTATTCCTGCAGGAAGGAGGAAGGTGGGCATTTCACATCAGTAGCTGGAATTGCTCTCAGGAAACACCACTGACTGAATCTGGAACCTGAATTCCTACATCTACAATTTACATGACGTGCCTAAAATTAGATAATACAAATAGTTCCCTGTGAAATAAGGACTGCAGAAAACAAAAAAGCTCCAGTATCTGATCTTGAAACAGTGAGGAAAATACTTATAATCCAAATAATATGTAAGAGTCTTGGGACAACTGACACACATGCACTTGCATTAACAGCAGTCAAAGCACCAGTCAATTCCTGAAGATTCATGGCTGGCTAGTGAAGTGAATGTATCACCACAAACCCACCCCAGTCAGCCCAGTACCACAGTTACTGTTAGTACTGGGCATGAGTCTAAAAAGCACTGCTGGCTTCCCAAGCATTTCTAGAAGAAATAGCATCTGGGCAAGCAGCCAGCCAAAAGGCTTGTCTCAAAGCGTTTGTGAGGGTTAGTACAGCATACAGCAAAGACTGAAATGTTGCACAGCAAACCCTGCCTATTTCATCACAGAAGAAGAAACAATAATGTCTATTATACTAGCAAAGTGACTACGTCTTGGTACCCCAAGACATGTAATGCTTTCAGTTCTGTTTGAAAACATACAACCATAGATGTCCTGAATAGCTTACTTTCTGTATGTCCACTTCGAGTAACGTCCCACTTTAATGTCAATATTGTGAAATTTCTGGACTGCTGACATTTTTAACGAGTACATGGATTATAGTGATGAAGCAGAACTAAGGTATCATGTTGTGTTATTGAAAATGATGCTCCTCTATTTGGTTCAGTGGATGCTAGATCATACTGATTATTCAACCTGAAGCTGTGATCCTCAGACTTTTAGGATCCTGTCAGTAAGCCTAACTGTACATTGCAGCCTAATTTAATCATGTTTTCATTATCTATACCAGATGTGGTGTTTGGGTTGTGTTTCTCCTGTATCTGCTTGTGTTTAAGCACACGTTCTTGCCCACAGCCTACGAATGCTGTGAGGAGACTGGGGGAGAGTTTATGTCTGTCGAGTTCCACAACTAAACACTGCCACCATGTCAACCTGAAGAAGACATTTTTGGCACATAAGCCTCAAGCACTGCAGAAATATTATCAAAATAAGAAATCCAGATGCATAAGGAGTTCTTCTAGAACAGCAGGTTCATCTGCTGGGGTGAAGAAAGGGAGTTCCCATAGTAAGGCAATACTACTGAAGGACTGCCACAATTCTAACTCTATTGTTCTAGGGCATTTTTACAGCCTCCGAGAACTTCTTCACAACTAACCCTTGGAAAGGACAGCCAGCTTCCTCAGCCTCCAACTGCATCCACAAATAAGGAGCTGGCCAAGGACCAAGAACATACTCAAAGTGCTACGTCTTCCACACCAGTCTGACGGCTGGGGACAGCTGACCATGCCGGTTCTGCCCACTCGTTGGAAAATTAGTTGGAATGCTATCATGCCAACCAAGATGATACCAAGTTGTCCAGAGTGTTTTTATCTTAAGTGGGAAAGCTTTCACAGAACTTTTTTTATATGGTAAAAATCACATCCATAATTCATAAAGCTGTTAAAAAAGCTATTGATTAGCGTTAACTTTCCAATGATTCATGAGGACCCACTTCAGCTCTGAAAACACACCTAGATTGCATACTCCACAAGTTTTCTCCATTTATCTCTGATTTCATTTTTAGGTCAATAAAACTAATTTTGTCACTGGCTTCCGTTACAGAAAACTGGGAGGACCCAAACTAACCGCCTATCTCCTCAGTCAGGGCAGCAGACAGTTCTGTATATGCATTCACTGTACCTTTTCATATTTTAGAAATACCACAGATTAAAAACCTTCATCATTTATAATACAGTTCAAAAATCTGTTCACAGATCTACTATTTTCATGAAAATCCCTTCCAGCAACTTCCCACTTTGGCAATACCAACACCACCAGACAGACTCTTCTCAGACAATAATTGGAAAATAAGACACAGTTGGCAGCAAAGTGGAAACCAAAGGGGATGTTCAGAGGAAATAACAGCAGAAGTTGGCAAGGTGGTAGATGCAGTCACTGACTTGAACCATATTGAACCAATTCAACCAATTCAACCATATTCAACCCACTTGAACCAACCAGTCAACAAGAGGGTGCAATGTAAAGATCAAAGTATGAAACTTCAATTCAAATATCATTCCAGCCCTAATGTCTGGATGCAAAAGCTGGAAGCCCACCAGAAGCATAGACAGATGTCAAACCACCTTCAAAAGCAAGCACTTCAAGAAAATACTAGGAATTAAATGAAGCAAGTTTATAACAACTCTAACAGTTGTCAGTTGACAACTCAGTCGTCAGAGCGCTCCACCATCCCTATCTCCAGAGTAATCTAGAAAAGGAGGTGGAAATACGTGGGGCATGTTAGGAACATTGGCCACAGCATGTACAGAGTTAGGCAACTGAAAGAAAATCCATGATACTACAGAATTTCTCCACTGAAGTAAACTAGATGTGGAGAAAAAACTGAACATAGACAATGAGTTGAGAACATCCATGTCCATGTCTTCATTCATGTCTGAAATACCAACAAACCTGAGAAGAACCTACAGCCCAGTGACTCTAAGAATGTCCTGCTCGCGATACACTGCTCCAGAGACTCTTCGCCACCCCGTGCAAACACAAGGAAGTAAAAAGGCAAACCAAGAGGCAGTGAAGTGCAGCGTTAACTTCAGTGGGTTAGTTGCTCATTACTGCTGTCCATGCACCAGTGGCTTTTGGGGAACCATCAGTATCATTTCTTGGAGTCTGTGTAATTCTACTGGTATCTCTTTTAAATTCTTCCCCCACAAGAAAGAAACAAACTGATATGGAGGGAATGGGTAGAGATGGAACATAGTACCCAAGGGATTGGAGTTCAATTTGCTGTTCCACAACAGATTTACTGCACAATCTCAGGGAAATCATTATGGCCAGATGCTTAGAGGTATTGAGGTAATGCTTCCTGCAGGAAGGCTTCAGTGACCAGGGTAAAAACAAACATGGTCTCTGTCCGGCAACATTTACAATGTAGACAACCACGGGAGGAAACAGTAAGCCATTTCCAAAGCTACTAGCAGAACCGCCGAAGTTGTAGGGCCATGCCAGAACCAGAATGACATCCAGATTAGAATATGGCAGCTCCCACGCTAGACCACCTCTCCTGCTTCTTCTAAGGAAAACAAGAATGCTGGAAAGAGGCAAGCACCCAGGTTGTGGGTACAGGTTGAAAACTAAAATTCTCCTGGTAGCTTTCTGGATTCCAGCTCTTTCTGAGTGCCACTGACTTGAGGCCTGGCTTCCTTCCTTTGCATCTGAGAAGCTATTTACAAACACAAAAGAGCAGCATTTTATAAACACTTTGCAACTTCCACATGCAACACCAGGCCTTGGATCTTCAGAGCCTTATCTATACTTTGGCTTTAACTGCTGTTATAACTCCCATCATAACTCTTTCTCCAAACATCAGAGTCCACACTGGCTGACGCTGGGAGGAAGAGAGAACAAGCTCCCGCACTGTCCTTACACTCAACGCCTGCGCTGAGGAGAAGAGCCAGCACAAGGCAAGAAGCAGCCATCAGCAGAATCTCCCTCCACCTTTCAGCACCAATGAACAAAAGGTTTTGCTCCACCCCAGTTCTGCAATGCCCAAAGGAAGTAAAGATGATCTGTGCTAGGCATGGGGAGAGCGAAGTACGTCTGCATCCCCACCAGAGGCAGGCCTACAGGCTCGTACTCTGCGTTCTGGACTGCTCTTCTTGCTCAGTCCTGGTGTTCCTCTTGCCTTCCGACAGCAGCCCACATCAAACAACTGCAACACTAAAACCCGCTTCTCAAAACAGAAGCACACATGGCGAGGAGAAACCACAGGAAAGGAAAGAGTAAGGGGAAAAGTATTTGATTCCCTTCCATTCTCAGACTGCCAACATACTATCTCCATACATGTTATCTTCTTGGCACAGCAGATGAACAACTTCCTATGATTAAATAAACAGAAATACATCTGACTCACAGTGGCCTTTTATGCAGAGAACAGAACGCATTACAATTAAGTAACCTCAAAATTGTGAATTCTAAAGGGTTTAGCAACCAAATATTGGCTGGATAAACCGCTCATTATCAAAAATACAGCCCTTTTCTCCCTAAACAAACTGCTGGGCAGTAATCACTGTTCCAATGGTAGTATGACAGTTTAGGATGTCAGGGACAAAGAGTTATGACTTGACTGCTGAACATGCACTCCAGAACAGAAGGCTGCAGCAAGTTCTAAAACACACAGCCTTGCAAAACGTGTGACAGGGAGCTGTGTTGCTTGTAAAGCTCAAACTCTTTTGCGACTTTCCAGCAATCACTTGATTAGGCCACAAAACTCACCAAGTGAAAGATCCATGAAAACAGACAGACTCTGAGTAAATTAAAATTTTCCAGGGCAAAACCGTATTTTATCCATCATATTTGTTTGGGATTAACTCTTCTAAAATTTCCCTTCGCACTCAGAAGCGAAAAGCGGAAGAGGATGCTGAGAACACGGCATTTCATCCTCTGTTTCAAAGCATCAGCCACCTCAAGCAACTTTACCACAAATCAACATAAATTCCGGCTTCAGCAGCTCTGTTCCAGAGAAGCTGCCACAGAGCACGTGCTCAAACTTCTAGTGCCACTGTCTGTAAAGAAGTGCCTGGTGCAGCGCTGCTATTCCCACACAAGGGAACATTAGTTAATTTGCATTCACAGTTACCATATGAGGTGTGAGTTTCTGACAGTCCACACATTTTATATTTAAAGACTGCAGGAAATTAATGTAATTATCTTCGATATAATAACAAAAGTAACTTACCAGCCCATCGCAATTGCTGATAGCGACTGAAGCATTTGGCAAATCAGTGATATCCCCAACATAGAGGCAATTCCCATAGAGAGGTTCAACGTGAGTCTCATCGGAGTCCTCCTGCCATTCAACTGTTGCTCCAGGGGCCACCAGCCTGGAGTTTGGCCGCAACCTGAAGTGAAACTCTCTTCCAAAAACAGTGACATTGTAAAATATTTGCTCGTTTGCTGCTTCACGTTGCAAGTCCTCAGCAGCTCTCCTGAAGCGTGCTTTCGGCGGTCCAGACACCAAGTGGGATAGGAACCTGCCCTCTGAATCGGTGCTGGTGGGGATGACAAGGCTGTACTCCTCTATATTCCTCAGAATTGGATCTTTACAGGGAGAAAGCAAGAGAGGAGAGAGATACTAGAACTAAACGTATCCTGATGCCGCGGGATTTTTATTCCATTATTCATTAGCACAGCAGACACTTACATAAGGCAGATGGACACTGCACTCTCTACAGACATTCACCAGCATGAAGTGTGCAGAGCTCATTCAAACTTGCCTTTCGCTCCCCAAAACACCAGACGGCAGCACGAGCCTCCCCACCCAGCTGGGACCCCGCACCCCTGATCATG
>NW_010260199.1:0-16616 GCF_000690775.1 Eurypyga helias
CCTTTCCTGGCTGAACCCAGCAGCTGGACTGTGTTTCTTGGCATGCTCCTGCAGGAATGTCACAGCCAAGCACGCAGTAGTTGCGGCTGCAGAGTGCCTTTCCACCCCTACATGCTCTGCTGCTGAGCTGATCTTTGTCGTTGAGAGCCTCAATTTCCCTTCCTCAGGGTGAGCTCAAGGATTACCCACCAGCCTCGGAGCATGAAGGCAAGGAGCATCTCAAGTATCGAAGTGTCACTCGCTCCCTGAATCTCCTCTATTCGGACTACAAAAGCTTCCTGAGGATCCACAGGGTGAAAAGGAAGCTGCCTTGCGGCCAGCCCCAGAGGCTCTTGGTGGATTACTTCTTTGATGAGAATGTCGAGGGGATCAAGCAGCAGAGTCTGGACGTGGTCTTACTTGTGAGCCTTCACCTGGGGAGAGATGGGAGGTTATGCATGAAGGGCAGAGCTCAGGGGAGGAGAATGATGCTGTCCAGGGTGTGGGGCTAAGTCTTCCCCTCCAGACAAAGCCATTTCCAGCCAACCCCGGGCAGGTACTCTTGCGTTCAGGACTCAGGGATGGACCCTGGGGCTGTAAGGCCTTGGGACACCATTTCCATCCCTCCTGCAGGATGCTGCTCTAATAATGTCTCCCTGAGAATCCCCCACATCCTCCCTTTCATCTGCTTGTGACAGTTCCCTCCCTACTCAGCATCCGCTTCCTTGTCCCCATCTCCTCCTCTGCAGGTCCTGGCCAAGGGGACCATTGCCACTGTCTTCAGGAGAGAGCTGCCTCAAGAGGCTGGTAGGTCCACAGACATGGACAGGCTGTGCAGGGCTCTGCTCTCTGTGCCTGGTCCTCATCTCCCCTCCTTCCCCACGGTCCAGGGCTGAGAGGCTCCTTCTCCCTGGAGCTGCCCATCGGCCCCGAGCTGGCACCCACGGCCAAAGTGCTGGGCTACACGGTGCTGCCCAACGGTGAGATGGTGGCTGACAGCACCGAGCTCAAGGTGGCCAAGTGCTTTCCCAACAAGGTGAGACAGGGCTGACGGAGTCAGGGTGCTGCTGCCAGGCCTGGTGGTGAGATGTGGGCACTGAACTTTGCTCTTCAGCAGAGCCTTTCCTCACCCCCTGCAACTGGCAGGTCCCAGACTCTCCTTTCACGGAGGGGTTTCCTTCCTCTCCCATTCCTGTTGCTGCTGCAAGCCATCCTTTGGTTTTGATCTTAGTCCTCACTCTCCATCCTCCACTGGCGCTTGGGTTCACGCTGCGGCACAAAGGTCCTCCCTGGGACCAGCCCCCCTCTGCCCTAACCCAAAGGCTTCCCCTCTCCAGGTGACTCTGTCCTTGGAGCAGAGGGCTCTGGTGGGCTCACAACTCCGCCTGAAGGTGCAAGCTTCCCCAGGGTCGCTCTGCACCATCTACACTGTGGATCAACACACGCAGTCCTCTGGTTCCCCGGTCAAGCTCAGCCCCAGCACAGTGAGTCTGGAGTAATGTCAAAGCTGGGCTGTCCTTTTCCGCAATGAGCCCTTCCCGAGGGACCCATGGGTGGGGCATGGGGACAGCAGTTTCTTTCCACTGTCCCCCATTTTAGTGGACCTTGGGGGAGTTGCCTCTTCAGGATGAATACTGAGTGTCCAGAAGCCCCCAGCGAGCCCCTGGTACTCATGGACTTTGGGGCTTTTCAGAGGAGATTGTGCTTTGGAGACTGAGGGGGATGAGCTGCAGAATTGCTCCCTGGTGCCTCCTGGGGTGGAAATCTTGAAGAGAGGGTGTGGGCAGCGGAGAACATGCCGTGCTTTGGGGAGAAGAGAGATGGGGCAGTGGTGGGTCCCAGCAGAGGGGCCGGTGGCAGGGCAGCATCACTGTGATGACTGGGGAGGGGCAGAAGCTACAGGGTGGTTCCAGGGGCAAAAGGGGAGGGAGCTAGGCCCAGGAGCGTTTCATGTTTTCCTCACCCAAAGTTCACGTTTGGTTTAGGTCTATAACTTACTGCCGAAGTTTCCTGAACAAACCTCTCATTTTGAAGACGAAGAATACAACTGTGGGATAAATAGCGGATTTGGGATGGGAATACGTCCAGCCATTAACTGCTATGATGCGCCAGGGAGTGGCGGGAGAGAATGCCGCCGCAGGCTGTGGCGCAGGGAGGTTCTGGTGTCTAAAATCTTAACAACACCCTACTGCCACATTATGGTATGAGACCTCCTACCTCACACTCCTCTTCCTCCCAGGAAGGATTACTCCAGGTGCTGGGGGCACCCGGTCCTTCACCCAGCTCATGTCTGTGCTCATGAACCATGCTCTTACAGCCCCCAAATAACATGCTCTGCCTCTCGCTTCACCAGCCAAGGACAGACGTGAAATGCATCCATCAGTCCAGGCACAATGGCATTTCACAGGGATGGGGCTAAGCTCTGCTCTTCCCATCACAAATCTGGGCTTGGAGCAAACAGCATAGATCGTCCTGGCATTCCCCTGCTTTCTGGGTGTGCGTGTCTTCCACTGGCAGCGAACGCAGGGGTCGGGGGTGTTTGGGAATGGAGCTGGCAGAGCAGATCCACCAGACCTTTCCCAACTGTGCCTGGTGCAGCTGCTTCCGTTGGCACAGATATTCCACTCCTGCACTCTCATTGCAGCGGGGCTTACTGATCTTTGGGAGCCCTGTTCTGGCATGGATCTTTACAGACATGTCAATTCCTTGTGTCAGAGATGGGTGGAAGGACGTTCTGGTACCTCTGGGCTTCCACATGGTGCTATTCTCTCTTACATGTCATGTTTCAGGATGCAGGTTTGAAAATTGCCACCAATGCTCATCTGGGCTGTGAACCAGACATCCAGCTCCAAAGACACGAAAGCCTTTTAGACTCCTCAGGCGAGTATCTAACAGCTGACCCGGTGGCTGCAAAAGGGCGGTGGGGATCCTGCCTCCTTCCGTCCTTTCTGGCAGCACAGTCAAGTCGTGGCCCTGTTTGCAGGAGCAGGCCTGGAGGAGGATGACAGTGTCATGCAGGACACAGGGACAAATATGTATTTCTTGGGGACGTGGCTGTGGGAGCTGGTCCCTGTGGGGTGAGTAAGGACCCCAAGCAGACCTCAAGCCATGGGACTGCCCTGATTGCATCAGCTTCACCTCTGAGTGCAGCACCCAGACATCCGTTTTGGTGTCCATGTATCCAGGAGTGAGACTGAGACATGTCCAACCCCTTCCCTTAGAGCTCTGCACCAACCCCAGGAGAGACTGGGGCAGACTGAGTCCTGTAGACAGGGGATGCCATAAGAGATAAGAGCACTGATGGTGCCTCTGCCCAAGTGATGGCTATTGATGGTCCCCAGCACCTAGAGGAAGGGGGGTGGCATGTTCCTTCTGCTGGCTCTGCTCATCAGACCCAGCCTGCAAGGCCTGTCCATTTTCTACCACCCCGCAGGGATGGGGGGTCTGCAGACGTGACAGTGATGGTGCCCAATACCACCATGGAGTGGGAAATTGGGATGTTCTGCACGGCACCGCAGGGCTTTGGGCTGGCCCCTTCCACCACCCTCACGGCCTTCAAGCCCTTCTTCGTGGAGCTGGCGCTGCCCTACGCTGTGGTCCGCCATGAAGCCTTCACCCTCATGGCCACCGTCTCCAACCACTTGCAGCAGTGCCTGTGGGTGAGTGGGGCTGGAGAGGGGGTCCTGGACTTGGGGTCTGGCAGGGGCTGATGGAGCCATGGCCATGGTCCGGCAGGTTCAGGTTATGCTGGTGGAGCTGGCAGAGCTGGAGGTGTCAGGGGGCGAGGATGGGGCGCACAGAGACTGTGTCTGCGCGAATGAAGAAAGGACATTTCAGTGGGGTGTGCGAGCCAGCAGCCTGGGTATGGAGGGGATGGGAAACAGCTGGGGAGGGGGAAGATGTCTTGTAAAACTCCTCTTTGTCACTGCTTTTCTGGTCCTTTCCTCTGCCCCCAGCTCCCTCTCCCCTCCCCTCTCTCCCCTTTCCCTTCTCCACTTTCCAGCTTCTTCCCTCCATTTTCCGGTCCCATTGCACCCTCCTCCTTCCCCGTCTCCCCAAGATGGCTCTGAGCTGAAGCCAGCCCCAAGATTGTCACAGTAACATCCAACATCTGACTCCACAGGGGAGGTGAATGTCACAGTCATCGCCAAGGCCCTGCACTCGGAGAAGCTCTGTGGCACCGAGATGCCCGTGGTGCTTGCCCATGGACACATGGACACCGACACGGAACTCCTGACAGTGCAGGTGAGCAGAATGAGGCAGTGGGCTTGCACCCTCCCCTTGCTGGGACGAGAGCTGCAGCCAAAGTTGTTGGCCCCAGAGTGGAGCAGAGCATCTCCCCATCCCTTGGCCAGGCTGGATGGTGCCTGTGGGTGCTTCAGGGTGTGGGGAGAGCATCAGCACCCAGCGCACAGCGAGAGTGTGTCCTTGTGTAGGTGCTGTCAGTGGGATGGTGCTTTCCCTTCCCTTTTGGGGTGAGAGTGGTAGATGTGAGGCCACTGATGTTTGGTTTTCTCCTCTCATCACACCATGCATGGGGCTGCTCCCAGGACAGTTTTGCTTGGCCTGGGTGGTCCTGAGCCCTCCTGGTCTGTCAGAGCTTCTGGGCTGCTGGTGGGGATGGGGTTCAGGTGGGGTGTTTGTCAGAGGAGAGGAGACATTTCTGGAACAGAGAAGGGATGGCTGACTCTGATCTCGGTCTCATACATGCCATATTCTTGGTTTTAAAGGCTTCAAGACCGATGTGAAGGAAAATCGCAGCTGCCTGGCTGTCCCTCTGCTCCTGACCCCATCGACAGCCGTGGTCTCAAGGGCTGGCAGCCTCTTCCCATCCCTGCCACTACATCCCTTTCACCTGACCCGGCAGGAGCCTGCAGCAACATCATTGAGACAGAACTCTGAATCTCAGCCCCACTCCTCAGCAGCCCTGTCACCCTGTGTGGGTCGGGGGCTGCCCCAGGGAGCTTCCTTTGGAGATCAGTGCAAGGCAGGTGGCTGGGCAGGGAGAGGCTGCTCAGAGCTGCCCCGAGCACAGCCCTGCACCTGTCCCTGCTCAGCCAGGCTGGAAAATAAAGAAAAATGCAAGTGAGATAAGGGAAGTGGAAGTGGCAAAATGTTTTTCTTGCAAGAAAGCTTCTTTCCTTCAGGCTCTTTGCCACCACCCCTGACCAAAGCCAGATCTGTGTCCCAAAATAGACTTCATTAGGGTCAGCGTTCCTGTCTGCCTTCATGATGTGTCAGCAGAGCCATACCTTCCCTTTGCTGAGTGTAAAGAGCAGAGACCAAACCACGGGGAGCATTCAGTGCATGGGCGACGAGGCAGCAGAAGAAACAGTACAACGTGGGGTCAGTGGTGCCTGCTCAGGAAGGGCTGGGGGACAGCGCACTCCATGTCCTGCTCCAAAGCCACCAGCAGCACCTAATGACAACTCCCCCATGCAGTGTTTCCCCCTGGCGACCCCACAGGCACCACTCGGAGAGGCAGAGGCCACCACTGCTCCCATATCGATCTCCCCTTGTCCATGCTGCTCATGGCCCCCACTGCATCCTGCCCCATGCTCCAAAGGGCTCGCTGTGCCAGTGGCCCCAATCTCCTTGGCATGTTGCACCATCCCCAGGATGCCTGGTGGGGCACTGACCCCTGTCCCATCCTGGGGTGCAAGGACGGGCTTGGGGCCATTCCCCCCCCTTGTGTTCATAGGGGTGGTGGGTACCATCCTCCTCTGGACACCGACACCGTGTGGGGCAGGGAGGTGAGCAAAGGCCCACATCCAGCAACACCCAAGCAGGGACAGGAGTGTGGGGACAGGAGCTCAAGGGGTCAGCCCCATCCATGGCTTCCCACAGAGCTGCCTCCACCTGTCCCCATGTCCCCAAAGGGAAGGGGACTACAACACCCTGGAACAGGGGATGCACTCAGGACACTGTGTAGCTGTTGTGGAGCTGCCTCAACTTCCCCAAATTCCCACCAGGACAGGAAGAGGCAACTCAGCCCATGCCCCGGCCAGTGTCCCACTCCCAGGCACAGTGCTCGGAGGAACGAGAGCAGGTGGCACTGGTATGACAGCCGAACGCTGTCCTGCTCCTGTGCCCATAACTGATGTGATGAAATTGGAGAAAACCAGGCAAAAAGACAGCCTGAGACCTGAAATCAGCCCGGATAGCTACTTTCGGCTAAATTCAAAATACGTGGAAACAAGCCTTTCTGAGAAATTGCCCCCAACTCACAGGCTGTTCTCATGATGTGCTGCTTACTCTCATTTGGGGAACTCGTTCCCGCTATCATTTCCCAGCAAACTGGTGTGTGGGTGAGTCCCCTGGTTTTGAACCTCTATAACCTATGGGCCCCTTTCCTCAAATTGCAAAAATCTGTCCAAGCCTTGAACCCAGGAGGTTGTGGGCAGATGGTAAACATTGCCCTGGCTATATCTGCAGGTCCATGCCAGATCCCTCTGCCAACCCTTGTTTGCTCGCTGGGTGGAAAGCAGAGATCTCATTGCAGAGCCTGCAGCAGCGCAGCTGCAGGTCTGCAGCACTCCAGCACGTGGAGAAGGAGGCTGTGGCCATCCCTGACATCCATTTGCAGCTGGAGACATGAGGCCTCCGGCTGCCCTGCCCAGTCTGCTGCTGCTCATCCTGCACCTCCCAGCTGGGGTGTCTGCGGCACCGTAAGCCCTCTCTGTGTCTGTCTGTCTGTCTGTGCCCAGTGGGAGGGCATTCAGTCTTGGCTCCTTGGCAGCATAGGTGGGAGATAATCCTTCCTGTGCATGTGATTGTTGGCCAGGGTGGAAATGCCCAGGCTGATGGCTTGTCCCTGCCCATGAGCATCAAAGGCTTGGCACCTGGGCACTGCTGGGGCTGGTGGCTCTGGGCTGGTTTATTGGTGGTGTTGCTTGGTTTGCAGCCTGTGTGTAAGCAGACCCTTTGCTTGCTGAGCTGGGGAGTTAATGGGAGGCTGGAGGAGGTGGCCCTACACCCCAGCACACGTTTCTGTGCACCCAGGAGCTTATCAAGCCTCATTCCCACATCTCTCATGCCAGCACTTCTCCTTATCAGGCATTACGTGGTCACGTTCCCTGCTGTGATCTACCATCCATACACAGCGATGCTGTGGGTCCATCTCAGTGGCCTCCAAGAGCCCGTCCAGGTGACCGTCCAACTGCAGAGAGCAGATGGGACCCATAACATCACCCTGCTAGAGAGGAAAGTCCAGGAGCCTCACCTGTACCTGAACATCACCTTCCCCGTAAGTGTCCCTCCGTGCACAGCCAGAAGCGTAGAGGGAATGCCTGGGACACACCACTGCCTCCATGCAGAGCAGTTCCCACCAGCTCCTCTGAGCACAGGGCTGTGGTCTCCACACTGCTGTGCAGCCCTCCACCTCTGCAGCTGGAGGAGTATGGGAGCAGGCATGACTTCCCCATATTTTGGTAGGGTCTCATCAACCCCACAGGCAAATGACTCAAGACTCAGCCCAGTTATTCAGTGGCTGAAATAATCCCCGGTAGCAGACCTGCAGGCTAGGGCAGAGTGTTGGGGGGATATTTGTTCCCAGACCCCGGCTTGGGGAAGGGGTTCCGATGTGCGAGGAGTGCTCTGGGCCACTGGGATTGAGCAGAGCATCTTGGCCATGGCATGTGCCCTGTCCTCATCTGGTGCCTGGTGTTTCCCCCAACAGGCTCCAGCTCCCTCCAAGGGGAAGGAGGAAATCGTAGACCTGCATGTCTCAATCCAAGGAGAGTCCCTGGATGTCTCCAAGAAGAAGGTGATGCTGAAAGCCCTGAAACCTGGGATCTTTGTACAGACAGACAAGGCTGTCTACAAGCCTGGCCAGCAAGGTGAGGGGGGGCAGGATGGACTAGCCTGCTCTGGGCTGAAGGATCTGATGGGAGAGAGGGGCGGGAGGCTCAGCCGTGCTACCCTGCACAGAAACAGGATGGCTCATCCTAGGATGCACTGGGACCCCCTGCACTGGCCCAGGGCAATGCCAGAACATGCTGGCAAGACTGAAGACTGTGCTGCTTGGGGGCAGTGCCCCACTGCAGAGCTCAGAGTGGATTTCCATCCACCTTCCCCATGGGGAAACACCCTCCCTATGCATGAACCCACCACTCACTCCTGCATCCCTGTTTCTTCTTCCAGTGAAGTTTCGAATTGTCTCTTTGGATAAAGACTTCACTCCCAGCAATAAGAAGGTGAGAGCAGGACTGGGGAAGCGGGGAGGTGACAGAGCTCATCTGCATGGCCCTCCTACAGTCTCGGCAAGCCGTGAGAGCTGCCGGAGTCAGCCAGCACCTTTCCCCTTGGGAATCCTGCCCCAGCCAGCTCTGCCTGGGTGTTTGCTCCCCAGGGGCAGCAGTGTCCAGTGTTGTTTACGCAGGTTTCAGCAGGGTATGGAAAGAGAGAATTGAATATGGAACAGGGGAACTTGCCCACTTAAGCTTTCAGTTAGGGACATAGTGATGGTGAATGGGAAGCAGGGAAAGTGCTATTGATATCCATCAAGTCATCAGACACCAGGATTACAGGTGAGTTCAGTCTCTCCTGAGCAACCAGCTGTGTCTCTGGAAATGCAGGAGGTTCCCAGGTGGAATCATTGCTGGCTGCTTGCAAAGGCACTAGGAGATGCCACCTCTCCGTGCCATGCCGGCAGTGCCCTCCACTAATCCCAGCCAGACCAACCCACAGTCTCAACATCAATGCCAAAGAAAACCAAAGGGCTGGAAGTTTACAGCAGCCCACAAAAAATTCCCACTCTACTCCATCCATGGCTCCATAGGTGTCCCCATCCTGGTGAGACCCCAGGAAAGGCTATGAACATCTCCTCTAACCATCTCTTCTTGCCTTGCAGCTGCCCCTCGTGTTCCTGAAGGTCAGTCTGAGGGCAGAGAGGGGCTCCTGGGAAGTGTGGGCTTGGGAAGGCAGCATGGCTGGGAGAGGAGGAGCATAATGCAGCCCTTATTATGGGCTGTTAATGATAAGGGCTGCATTATGCTGTTATGGGCTGTTTTATCAGGGGGTGCTGGGGTCCCCAGGGTGCAGACGCCATATGTCCCTGTGTGCAGGATCCCCATGGGAACCGCGTGGCGCAGTGGCGGGATATGAGCCCTCGTCAGGCCATCGTGGACCTGTCCCTCCCGCTGGCTGCAGAGCCAGCCCTGGGCACGTACACCATCGAGGTGGGGGGGAAGAGACACTCCTTCAGTGTGGAGGAATATGGTATGTGGGGACCGTGGTCGGGAGGTGCACGGTGGGGGGGAGCCTATATTGGCTTGTGTTTCTGGGCAGTATGTCTTACCCCCCACATCCAGCCACCCAAGCTCCATTGTCCTTGGAGTGACAGCCCTCTCTCCTTTTGCTTCTCCCCCAGTGCTGCCCAAGTTTGAGATGACCATTGATCTCCCCGCTGTGGTGCTGGAGAAGGACCAGAAGTTCCAGATGAAAATTTGTGGACGGTGAGCCCAAAACAGGCTGCACAGGGAAGAGGGAGGGCATGAGGGATCTGACATGACATGGTCCATCAGGAACACTCTCACCACCCCCCACCCAACAGGTACACCTACGGGAAGCCCGTCCAGGGGAAGGTCCAGGCCAGCTTGTGCCAGCCCCTCAGGCACAGCAGGTTCGTGTACATACTTTCCAGTCACCCCCAGAAAGAGATGAACTGCATCGAGGTTAGCGGGCAGGTGAGCACGCTGGGGAGCGGGGATGCTGCTGGGACAGCCCCTTCCTGAGACTGCTGCTAACGGGGCTGGCTCTCTCCCTCCAGACCGAGAAGAACGGCTGCTTTTCGACAGAGGTTTTGTTGTCTGCCTTCAGCCTGACCAGCTCCAGGTACCAGAAGCAACTCCAAGTCCAGGCATCGCTGGTGGAGGATGGGACAGGTAGGGACAGCAGTGCTCTCCTGCTTGGGAATGGGCGTTGCATTCATCCCTGCTTGCACTCAAATGCACGTGGGTATTGATCTTCTCTGGGGAAGCCCAAAAGCAACGCTGTGACTCTGAGGTGCATGTGTACGGGGACCGGGTGCAGGTGGGGTGTGAGCCAGGCAGTACTCCTGGTTCTGACCAGGAGACAAAACCACCCTTCAGCAACTCTCCTGATGCCATGGCTAGCAGGGAGTCGAGTCCTTAGGATGCAAGGGAGTGATTTCGCCCATTCTGGTGGCGTGACTTTGTTCTTTGAGATAATCCACCTCACCCACCACTCAGTCCCACCAGGATGACCACCAGTGGCTTGCTTCAGAGAAAAAGGAGAAGACTAGGGTTGTCCCAGGCCCACTGGCACTGAGGTGGGCCTGCATCATGGTCCTTTGGTGAAGCACCTTTTGAGAAGACTCTACAGCCAGCTGGGCCATGGCTTTATGTCTAAAACCTGCCCTAGAGGCTTTGCTCCTCTTGTAGGAGGTGTGAACTGTGCTCAAAAGCTCAAAGCTGCCAGCTGCAGAAGGAAAACCTAAAATGTGCAGGAACCTTTTCTGCACCCTGACAGGGGAGCTGGCAGCAACATCCTGCAACATCCTCAGCTCCCCACTCCCTCTCCACAGGGCTGGAGCTGAAAAACACCAAGAGCTGCAAGTTTTTACCCGAAATCCTCACCGTCACCTTTGAAAATACTGATGATTTCTACAAGCCTGGCATTCACTACACTGGGACGGTAATGGGGGTGTCCCCACAACCCACAGGGCTCCCCTGCACCCTCCTGTGCACAATCGTGGTCCCACTGACCCCCAACGCTGCTCTCCTGCCCCTGCCCTGTGCCCCATTCCTGCAGCCCAATCTGGGGCATGTTGCCTTCACTCCCAGTGCAGATGTTGCTGAAGGGAGCCGATGGCTCCGTGCTGCCACAGAAGCAGCTCCTGCTCGTCGTTAGCTGGGGAGGAAAAGACACGCGGCAGACCTTCCTGACAGACAGAGCAGGGAGAGCCTCCTTCGAGCTGGAGACCTCTGGTTGGAGTGGCACGGTCTCTCTGCGTGTAAGTGACCCAACTCCCAGCCCTTGGGGGTCCCTGTGCTGCTTTTTCCAGCAGTACTGTGATAGGACCTCTCCAAGCCTGCCTCAGCAATGCCTTGCTCTGGAACCAGCACCTTGCAGGTTGCTGGATGGCTCCACCATCCTGATTTCTACCTCCATCACTCAGGGTGATGTCAACAAGACAGCTCACACCCAGAACGACGGCTCAACATCTGTCTACCAAGATGCCTACATGTACCTCAGGCCCTTCTTTTCAGCAAGCAGGAGCTTCCTGCGGATCCGCCAGCTGGAGAGCGAGCTGCCCTGTGGCCAGCCTCAGAAGCTCTGGGTGGACTACATCTTCAGCAAGGAGGCCTTGGGGGCTGAATTGGAAAGCCTGGACGTGGTCTTCCTGGTGAGCCCCAAGCTGTGGGAGGTTGGGCAGCGGGTGTTAGGGTGGCTGTGTTCATGGCTGTGTCCCTGAGGACAAGACAATGAGCAATCTGTCCTGGCTAGACCGAGAGACCTACAGCTGTTAGTCAAGGTGTCTGCTGGCACTGTTGGACCTGCGTGCCAATGGGAGACATGGGGGGTTTGGAGACTGGTCAAGGTCAAAAACCATCCTGACACTCGCCCTTGGGTCCATTCTCCATCAGGGCATTTTGGTTCCCTGTTCAACAACAAGTTTAGTTGTTCCATCTCCTCCTCTGCAGGTCCTGGCCAAGGGGACCATTGCCACTGTCTTCAGGAGAGAGCTGCCTCAAGAGGCTGGTAGGTCCACAGGCATGGACAGGCTGTGCAGGGCTCTGCTCTCTGTGCCTGGTCCTCATCTCCCCTCCTTCCCCACGGTCCAGGGCTGAGAGGCTCCTTCTCCCTGGAGCTGCCCATCGGCCCCGAGCTGGCACCCACGGCCAAGGTGCTGGGCTACACGGTGCTGCCCAACGGTGAGATGGTGGCTGACAGCACCGAGCTCAAGGTGGCCAAGTGCTTTCCCAACAAGGTGAGATGAAGTTGCTGGAGATGGGGCTATCACACCATGGCTTGTCCGTAGGTGCATGCCCTGAGCTCCATCCTGCTCCAGATGTATCACACCATCACAGGCTCTGTAACCCATGCCTTGATCCCGAAACCCTTGAGCTCAATTTTATCTTTGTCTAGAAGAGACCTCCACGGCTTGGTCATGCTCCTCCATGGGAGGTGGCTCCCCCCTGCCCTTTCCCCCTGATGACCCTGTCCCTCCCCAGGTGAAGATGGCTTTTTCGAAGGGCAGGGCTCTGCCCGGCTCAGCGTTGCAGCTGGAGCTGAAGGCTGCTCCAGGATCCCTGTGTGCCATCCGTGCTGTGGACCGCAGCGTGCTGCTCTTGAAGCCCGAGGCTGAGCTCAACACAGAGGCGGTGAGTGGTGGCACTGCCCAGGGCCCCTTCTGCAGCCCCAGGGAGCAGCTGGGGATGAGGGGCAAGAGCATTGGCTGGACCTCCCCTACAGAACTTGGAGCCATGAACTCCTGGGCAGTCCCACTCCTGGGCAGGGGGTAGGTGCCTGGCTGGTTTTATACCTAATGTGTTTATTCCCAGGTCTACAAAGTACTCCCTGAATTTGACTACCCCAGAAGCATTCAGGACCAACCACCCTGTTCAGAATTTTCTTGGGACTATCCCCCTGACTTCGGCATTCCAACCATCCCACTTGTACCGAGACAGCGAGACTTCTTTCACCCTCCAAGGAGGCATCACTTACATTCTTTGCGGAGGAATTCCCAGATGGACACCTACAAGTTATTTAAGGTAGAGGCCTTGCCTGCCTGTGCCTCCTGTTTCCTCCTCATCAAGGAGCTGGCTGTGGGTTGCTCAGGGTGCCAGCAAAGCACAGCAGTATCCTGTGAAATCCACACTGGTGGCAAAGGACTTTCCCATACATCCCAGGCTTTGACCGTTGCCCACTTGTCTTCTGCAGCTCTGTGACTGTTTACTTCTGGGATGGGGATATTTCTCCTGCTGGGTTTTGGAGAAGGACAACCTCTTTTCTTTTTCACAGAATGCAGCACTGAAACTTTTCACCAACGCCAAGACCAGTGATGTTTGCAAAGGGGTGATTGGCTTTCCTGGGATGGCGGGTCCCCAAGGTCCAAGAGGTCAGCACATCCCTCGGCTTGCTCGCTCTGCTGAGCCCCCTCGGGAGAAGAGAGCAAAGAGCTGGTGCCCAGTCCTGTCTCCCGTGTGCTCACGGGAACTTGGAGCCATCCTGAAAATACACTTGGCATCAAAGAGATGGAAGAGGATTGAAAAGGGGTCACTTTTGGGCTGCCTGTGGGCGAGGTCCAACTGAGATGCAGACACCTGTGGACCCTAACTTCTGCTCTGCCTTTTCCAGGTGGCTTTGATTCTTTTGTCACCTATGCGTGGAAACAAACTGATGTCCAAAAAGTAGGTAGTGGTGTCCAAGAAATCGCTGAACATGAAGAGCCATCGGAAACCCGGACATATTTCCCAGAGACGTGGCTGTGGGACCTGGTCCCTGTGGGGTGAGCGAGGATGGTCCCCATGGAGCTGGTCCTCTCCCCACCTCTCCTCCTACATGGAGGGAGTTTGGGGACCTCAGAATGGCTCCTTCTCCCATAGGAAGAGAGCCAGCCCAGCTGGGGATGGCACCAGCTGTGGGTGGATGCGGTGGGATGGTGTCACGATGTTCTCCACCCCACAGGGATGGGGGCTCTGAGGAGGTGACAGTGACAGTGCCCGATACCATCACCCAGTGGGAAGCTGGGATGTTCTGCACGGCACCGCAGGGCTTGGGGCTGGCCCCTTCCACCACCCTCACGGCCTTCAAGCCCTTCTTCGTGGAGCTGGCGCTGCCCTACGCTGTGGTCCGCCATGAAGCCTTCACCCTCGTGGCCACCGTCTTCAACTATCTGCGACAGTGCCTGCGGGTGAGTGGGGCCGGGGAGGGGACCCTGGGTCTAGGGTCTGGCGGGGGCTGATGGCCATGGTCCGGCAGGTTCGGGTGACGCTGGCAGAGTCTGCAGAGCTGGAGGTGTCGGCGAGTGCAGATGAGGTGTATGGTGGTTGCATCTGCGCAGATGAAGCGAGGACCTTCCGGTGGGGCATGCGAGCCACCAGCCTGGGTATGGAACCCTCTGCCCTTCTTCCTGGGGAACCCCTCAGGGGATGGAGTGGGCAGGGAACATGGGAGTTGATGCAATACCACCTGGGAAGATCTGCTCCGCTCCACTCTCACCCTCCCCATTGCGTCCCAGCAATGCTCCTCAACATGGAGGTCCCTATCCCAACCCAGCCAGCCCCATACAAAGCCCCAGGGTTGATAAAAATCAGTGAGGCGGTAGTGTGGGCTGGGGGCTTTGTGCGGACTGAGTGCCCTGCTTGCATCTGCAGGGGAGGTGAACATCACCATCAGCACCCAGGCCCTCAGCTCCATGGAGCTCTGTGGCAATGAGATGCCTGTGGTGCCAGCCCAAGGGCGCGTGGACACCGTGATAAAGCCCTTGTTGGTGCAGGTCAGATGGGATATGGAGGAGGAAAGTGGGATGGGTGGACAGGATCTAAGCAGCCCTTGGTGTGCAGCGGGAGGACTGGGAGTGGGACAGCACCAGCCCCCAGCCTGGTGTACGACGCTGGGGGACAAGGGGACACGGCCGGTCCCTTCTCCTGACCCACTCTGATGCTGCTTCCTTACAGCCTGGCGGGATCCTGGTGGAGAAGGCACACAACTCCCTGCTCTGCCAGGAAGGTAGGACCAGCTTGGAGTGTCCAGCAGTGACACGGAGACATGGGGCAGGGACACTGGTCACAAGGGCCTCCAGGCCAGGGGAGCCAAGGCCCAGGGTCCACAGAGGCTCCCAGTTGACGTGTCCCACCTCAGCCTTCAGAGGATCAGGGCAGAAAGGGGGTGGGTGAGGGTACCATGGGGCCAGGCCAGGAGGAAGGGTCCATCCCCACTGTTGTTACCCTCCATCCCCACAGCTGCTGAAGAAATCTCCCTGGAGGTTCCTGCAAACATCCTGGAGGGCTCCCAGCGGGCCCACGTCACCATAATGGGTAAGGGACAGGCAGGCACGGAGGATGACTGAGGACATGGAGGGTGCAGAGCTCCATGGTGCAAGCTCAGCAGGACATGGGACCACCCGAAGCTGAGGTGGGAGGGAATACAGGGGACACAGCTGATGACAGTGCTCCTCACCTGGGACAGGTGACATTATGGGCAACGGTGTGCAGAACCTGTACCGCCTCCTGGCCATGCCCTATGGCTGTGGGGAGCAGAACATGGTCCGCTTCGCCCCCAACATCTACATCCAGCAGTACCTGGAGAAAAGCGGGCAGCTGCACCCCGACATCCGTGCCAAGGCGCAGGGCTTCCTGCAGAGCGGTGAGCGTCCCCGTTCCCCTCCTCTCCTGTCCCAGCCTGCCTTGCTGCTGAGGGACACCACCCCACCCCATCACCCCTTCCCATTTTCTACCTGTGCTGCGGGGTGAGTCTGGGCTCCAGGCTGCCTCTGGGTCCCCCAGGGGTGTAAAAAGACCATGGTGTAAAGCCTCATCCCCTCCTCCTCCCCCAGGATACCAGCGAGAGCTGCTCTACAAACACAGCGACGGCTCGTACAGTGCCTTTGGGAAGAGTGATACCAGCGGGAACACCTGGTGAGGGACCGCCAAGGCTCAGGCAGGCTGTGCAGCAGCATCCTTCTGGGGATCAGCCATCCCGGGACCCCCTGGCCGCCAAGCGTACCCCAGCCCTGCTCACCCATCCCTCCCATGTCTCTCGGGCTCACAGGCTGACAGCGTTTGTTCTCAAGTCCTTCGGGCAAGCCAGAGCCTACATGGCCATCGAGGAGCGGCACATCACAGACGCGCTGCGCTGGCTGCAGAAGCAGCAGCGGGAGACGGGCTGCTTCCGCAGCGTGGGGAAGCTCTTCAACAACGCCCTGCAGGTGGGTCAGTGGAGTGGGACATGGGGACACATGGCCGGAGCCAACTTGGCCCCAGCATGTCCCCGGTGTGTGGTCTAGGCAGTGGGGGAGTCCCCGTGCTGGTTGCGTGGCACAGCCAGACCCGTCTCCCGCTGTCCCCTTTGTAGGGTGGTGTCTCGGACGAGCTCTCGCTGTCGGCTTATGTCACCGCTTCGATGCTGGAGCTGGGGCTGTCCCCATTGGTGAGGATGACCCCATCTTTCCAAGGGGGCTGGTAGGGTGAGGACACGTGCTGGGGCAGGGAGTCCACCTCCCACCCAGACCTGGGGGCACCCGCTCTCACTGCGCAGAACTAGAGTCTGAGCGATGCCCACAGCCGTGGGCTGCCTCCTGACTCCAGTGCCGTGCCAGGACCCGAAGGTGAGCTCAGCCCTGCAATGCCTGGAGGCTTCGGCCACGGACAACCCCTACACGCAGGCGCTACTCGCCTATGTCTTTGGGTTGGCGGGGCGTGGGGAGCAGCAGCAAGCCCAGCTACAGAGCCTAGCCCAGCACAGCATCAGTACAGGTACCACCCAGCACGGGCAGCGTCCTCTCCAAGCAGTGCCATCCTCTGCCTGAGCCACCCCATCCCACCCCCAGGACTCCCCAGAGCAGGGGGCTGAGCTCCCACCCCTTTTCTCCCAGAGGGGCAGCTCTACTGGCAAAGGAAGGGCAAGGCTCTGCCACCCTCGCAGCCCTCCTGGGCTGCTGCTGCGCCGGC
>NW_010260199.1:16693-17276 GCF_000690775.1 Eurypyga helias
CCTGAGTACCGCCTCCCAAATTGTCCGCTGGCTCAGCAAGCAGCAAAACAAAACCCCTGGCTTCGCCTCCACACAGGTACCGGCACAAGGGTCCATGGGGCCACTGCACCCCTGTATCTGCAACCAGGGGTGACCTGGCTCGGTGCCTTCTCCATGCCCAGGACACTGTGGTGGCCCTGCAAGCCCTGGCCAAGTATGCCGGCCTGACATACGGCAGCAACGGGGACTTCACGGTGACGGTGACATCCCCGACAGGCGCCGTGCAAGACTTTGCGCTGCGCAACAGCAACCGGCTGGTGCTGCAGCGGGCGGCTCTGCACGAGCTGCCGGGGACATACGGGGTGCAGGCGCGCGGGCAGGGCTGTGCCCTGGTGCAGGTGGGTACGGCCCGGGCTCCCCGTCCCTGTGCAGGGCCCGCTCAGTGGCTCTAAGCCTCCCGCATTGCCCCAGGTGACCCTGCGCTATAACGTGCCACCCCCTCCAAGCACGGGGATGTTTGACCTCCGTGTGGAGACGGAGCCTGGGGAGTGCATGGAAAATGCCAGCACCCGCTTCCGTCTCCTCCTCCGGGCACGGTAGGGGC
>NW_010260199.1:17533-17897 GCF_000690775.1 Eurypyga helias
CACCCACTCAGGGTGCTGGCCCTTGCTGGGCACCCACGGGGCCGCGGCTGCCCTGAGCCGTGTCCCTCCAGCTGAGGAGGCAGAGGCTGGTGAAGAAGGTGGAGGTGCAGCCCGACCAGGTGACGATTTACCTGGAGCAGGTGAGATGGTGCATGGGGACAGGGCGTGGTTCCCCACTGGACAGGCGCACCTCACCCGTGGGCCGTCTCCACAGCTGACAGAGACTGAGGAGGCCTTCGCCTTCGCCGCCACGCAGGACTTCCCGGTGAGGAACCTCCAGCCGGCCACCGTGACGCTGTACGACTACTACGAGACGGGTGAGCCCTGCCGGGAACGTGGCCCCAGGGTGCCTGGCCCGGCCACC
>NW_010260199.1:18188-18412 GCF_000690775.1 Eurypyga helias
TGAAGCTTTGGATTGATCAATGCGGAGTTACTGGCCAAAGCTTGGGGGGGTGAGGTCAGGGAGGACCCAGGAGTCCAAGTTCTGGGGTGCAGAGAGGAGCTGTGCCTCTCTGAGGGGGCTCAGACCCCCCTCAGCCCTAGTCTTCCTCCTGTGCCCCTTATGGAGCTTCCCATCCGTGGGTCTGGGGTGACACAGAGGATGAGACACGGCAGCCAAGGGTGGCT
>NW_010260199.1:18533-18747 GCF_000690775.1 Eurypyga helias
CTCGCGCCAGCTCCCACAGCCACCAAGAACCAGGACAGCGGACGGCCTTTGCTCCCACCCCGGCCACAGCCCCGACCCTCCATGGGGGCAGAACATGGCCTGGGGCTGCCGACAGCACCCAACACGGCTCAGTCCGGACACGGCCACTTCTCCCCGCAGCGCTGCTCCCACCCCCCGGGGCCCAACGGGGCTGACGCAGACCCACGGGCAGAGA
>NW_010260199.1:18829-19290 GCF_000690775.1 Eurypyga helias
TGCCTGAGCAGGCAAGCAGCGGCTTTACAGGTTCCCTTCCCCGCCGTGCGTCTCCCCGCTCCACCCCAGGGAGCTCCGGGGGCACCAGGTCTGGCCCCCACAGCACTTGAGGGGGAGCCAGGCCTCCTCCCTCCCGCTGGAGCAACTGTCCCTTCCCGGCAGGTCCCCACCGCCCTGCACCCCATCTTGCGCTCCATGGGTCACGGTGCTACCCCAGCCCCCTCCCTGGCACAAACATGGTGCCGCTGTCACCAAGAGGGGACCTGGGGACACCCCAGCAATCCCACTTAAACAGATTCAGGCCCTCAGCGAAGAGAAGCCGCAGTCCCCCCAGCCCCTGCCCTGGGACTGATTAAATAATTTGCTCCAGTGCATCTTTTCTCTTGGTGTTTCTTTTCCTAAACTGGCCGGGTCCAACGCCTGGATGGGGGGCACAGGGATGGTGCTGGCTGGGGAAGGGA
>NW_010260200.1:0-1014 GCF_000690775.1 Eurypyga helias
CACCCCTGAGGGGATCAGGCACCCCGGTTGCCCGTGCCTTGAAGGGAATTGGTTCCTCAGAGCGGAACAGGCACCTCTGAGGGGAAGTGGCACCCCTGAGGAGAAGCGGCACCCCTGTGAGGACAACCAGCTCCTCAGAGGTGACCCAGCTCCTCAGAGGGGAACCAGCACCCCTGAGGGGACCAGGCACCCCTGACAACGAGCTTCTCTGAGGGGACCCAGCACCCCTGAGGGGACCAGGCACCCCTGACAACGAGCTTCTCTGAGGGGACCCAGCACCCCTGAGGGGACCAGGCACCCCTGACAACGAGCTTCTCTGAGGGGACCCAGCACCCCTGAGGGGACCAGGCACCCCTGACAACGAGCTTCTCTGAGGGGACCCAGCACCCCTGAGGGGACCAGGCACCCCTGACAACGAGCTTCTCTGAGGGGACCCAGCACCCCTGAGGGGACCAGGCACCCCTGACAACGAGCTTCTCTGAGGGGACCCAGCACCCCTGAGGGGACCAGGCACCCCTGACAACGAGCTTCTCTGAGGGGACCCAGCACCCCTGAGGGGACCAGGCACCCCTGACAACGAGCTTCTCTGAGGGGACCCAGCACCCCTGAGGGGACCAGGCACCCCTGACAACGAGCTTCTCTGAGGGGACCCAGCACCCCTGAGGGGACCAGGCACCCCTGACAACGAGCTTCTCTGAGGGGACCCAGCACCCCTGAGGGGACCAGGCACCCGTGAGGAGCACTGGCACCCCTGAGGGGATTGGGCACCCCGGCTGCCCGTGACTTGAAGGGAATCGGTTCCTCAGAGGAGAACAGGCACCTCTGAGGGGAAGTGACACCCCTGAGGGGATCAGGCACCGCTGAGGAGAACCAGCACCCCAGCTGCCTGTGCCCTGAGGGGAAATGATACCCCTGAGGGGACCCAGCACTCCTGAGGGGGGCTGACACCCCTGACAACGAGCTTCTCTGAGGGGAACCAGCACCCCTGAGGGGACTCGGCATCCCACCTGCCTG
>NW_010260200.1:1223-6417 GCF_000690775.1 Eurypyga helias
GAGGGGACCAGGCACCCCTGAGGGGATCAGGCACCCCTGAGGAGAACCAGCACCCTGGCTGCCTGTGTCTTGAGAGGAACTGGATACCTGAGGGGATCCAGCACCCTTTATCTCCCCCTCCCAAATCTACCTGCTCTCCCTGGTGACGCACACGGGTCAGGGACAGCCTCATCGCCTCTCGCCCACGCCGTCTCCCTTCACCCCCACGCTGTCTCCCTTCACCCCCACGCAACGACGCCTTTCTGGGGGGTGACACCGGTGCCTGCCTCACACGGCAGGGAGACGGCTGCCGGCTTCCCGCGTAGGCCGTCTCCGACTTGTGTTTAATTAAGGCTCCGCTTCGGTTTAATTAAGGCCACTGTTTCACGTATGGGATGCGCGAGGCAGTGCCGATGACTCAAAGCATCGCTTCAGCCCTGACTCTCGAAAAAATCACCCCAAATCCCTGCCTGAACCCACTGCCAGCACCCTGCCCTGTGCACGGGGCTGGGCAGGGGCTCCCCCAGCACCCACAGTGAGCTCTGCACCCAGCTGCTCTCCCTCCAGGCCTATCCCGCACCAGCACAGCCTGGATTTGGCCATCCTTTGGTAACGAAGGGGCTTTACGCTCTCATCTGCAAAGGCTGTCCTGACCCAAAGACCCCCACGCCTCCCGGTGCACCCCTGCCCAAGGGGATGCTGTGAGCTCGGAGAGGCATGCCTGCTGTCACCCACCACAGAACCCTACAGCCTCCCCGCCTATTAATTCACTCGCATCCCCAGGCAGGGCTGCAGCAGCCAGGGCTGATGAGATACGGGTCCCCTGAGCGGCTCCTCCACACAGAACAAAGAGCTCGGAGATGCTCGCCGGGCCCATGCTCTGCCCCTGGATTTGTAGGGGAGAGGAGATGGGGGAGCAGCGGGGTTTGTGGCAGGAGAGGGCCGAGGTGCGGAGGAAGGGGCCAGCATGCAGCCTGCGGGCAGGGAACACGGAGCAGCGGGGGCGCATGGATCCCATGGGTGCCTGCAACCCTGCCGGGATGGGCAGGCAGCGCCGGCTCTCCTGCTCTCCTCTTGCATGGGGGCTGAGGGACAGAGCAGATGGCGGCGTGCAGGGAGATGCTTCTCCAAAAGGATCCGACGGTGAATCATCCTCCTGCCAAGGCTTCTCCCCCGCAACGGGCTCTGTGATTTCCCTCTGAGGCTCTCGCTGAGGGAGCGAGTGGGACCCTCGTGGGGTGCTGTGGGGTGATGTCCCCAGCCGTGCCTGTGCTGCCCCTCCGCAAAAATGGAGCAGGGCATGCGGATCCCCCAGGCAGCTTCAAAACACCAACCCTCAGGCTATTATTAAAGCATGTTAATTACCAAGTGATTGTTGATCCTGGCTTTCCCACCTTCCCTAGCTCCTGGATCATGGCAGCCTTGGTGATGGGAGAGCTGGCCCTGGCCGGTTTGTGACCGAAGCTCAAGGGCTGATGTTTGGCAGCCCCTTGGTACACGTCTGGACACCGACCTGCCCGTGAGCCTTTGCTCACGAGGGCTTTGCAGCGCGTCCTCTCCCTTCTGACTTCCTTCACAGGCTCTTTTCTTCCTGTCTTTCCTCCGCTCCCCCCTGTAGCGGTTTCCCCTCTGCTCATTTCCCTCCCAGCCGCAAGGCAAGGACCTATTCCAGTGGCACATCCCAGCACTGTCCCCACCTTGCTCCCAAGGGATCCCAGGCAGAGCAGCCACCTTCCCACCCTGAATCCTGCAGGCCCTTGGGGTGAACACTGCTGGGTGCTGAGCACCCGCAGCCACACCGGCTCCCAGCCAGGCAATCGGCCGGAGTGCCCTCATCATCCTGGTCACTCACACTCCAGATAATTACTTATTTGACTAAAATAGCTGCTGTTACTGCAGCCATCAGTTGCTTCCGTGACCGAAGGGAAGTGGCATATAAATCACAGCCCATGGGCCATGTCGGGACACCACGGGGATGGGTGTGAAGTAAAGGCCAGATTGCTCAGGTTTGGGATCTGCCCAGAGAGTAGGGAATTCTCCTGGATCACCAAGGACTCGATCCCAAAGGCAAGGCCATACCCATTGCTCCACATCCGTGTTCTTTCGGTCTATTAACTGACGAGCCATAAAATGCGCCCGTCTCTGGGTGCACACGTCGACAGCACAAGGGAAAACACCCCAAACCATCCAGCTCCACCCCTCACCACCTCCTTGATCTCGCAGGACCTGCCTGTGTGAGCAGGAGCTTTCCTGCGCATCCCGAGGCCCCCCATGCCAGAGCTCTACCCTGTGAAGCCCAGTCAGAGCCTCGATGCTCCTGCTGGAGCCTCGTTTCTCCAGCACATGTCCTACGTCCAGCCTTGTGAGCTCCTGCTCTCTCAGTCCCACATGGCAAAAGGAAGAGGAGGGACATCGCACCCTGGGGATTGCTCTGCTACAGGGCAAAAAGCCGCATCCGACCCCACTGCCCAGAAGCTGCCAGGCGCCAGACCCGGCATGTGGGGTCCTCGTTAGCCCCAAGGCTGGACCTGGGGGTGGGTGACCCCCAGGAGGAGCAGATGAGCTCCAGGTCCAGCCAGCTCCCTCCTGAGCCTGCCAGTTGGTGCCACCACAGGGAATTCCCACATTTCCATGTCTGGCTACAGCCACTGAGAGCCCCAAGTCCAAAAGATGAAGGTTCAGGGCTCTGATTACACCACTCAAGCCAGGCACCTCAAGTCACCTCCCAACAGCCACATCTGCCCCGGGACGTTACATCCGCATCACACAACGGGACTCAGGAGGCTCCAGCCCTTCTCCCCACAGGCCATTGCACGGCAGTGACCATCCGGGCGGGTTTTCGGCGCTCCATCCCCAAAGCACACAGCATCGCTGCCACTGTTCCTCTGCGCCTGCCCGGCTCCCGCCGTGCCGGCAGCCTCCTGCGAAAGGGCCCGCTCTCCTCCAGAGCCAGGCGCCTCGCTAATGAATTTCTGGCCAGACATGAAGAGTCCTCAGGAATGTTAATAGTTTGCTGGAGGATAAGCAAGAGATTTGGAACGATTTACACTGACTTTCATGTGACAGCCACAAAAGTGGCCCAAATCCTTCCGTTTCTTTACGTGGGGGCGGAGGGAAGAGGCTGCCCTGCATCTGTGGCATTGGCAAGTGATGGGGAGCACGGAACGCAGGCAGGTCCTGTGGGAGCATCACTGGGGAACCACACAGGGGTTGTGTCTCCTCTGCCTCCCTCAGCCTTCCCGTTTTTGGCAGGGAATTTCTTCCAGGGCCGAAGAGAGAGCCCAGCGGATAGGGTGGGTTGAGGGGTGCAGAGCTGGTGTAGGACCCGGCCAGACCCAGGGCCCCAGTCCCCCCTCCACCGCTGGCACCCGGCCGGTGCAGGCTGCCATCACCCTCGGGTCTTACCTTCACGTATTCGCTGCTGGACTCCAGGCCATCGTGGTGGCTAGAAGGAAGGGGAAAAACAAAAATACATAAGTAAAGGGCAGTTAGTTGTGACAGTCAAGTCAAAGGTCACAGCGGCACAGCCGGTGGGAGTGGGGATCTGTGCCCCTTGCCTTGTCACGGGGCCGAGAGCATGGCCATGGTTTTAGGAGAGGTTCCCAGGGCCCCAGCACTGTTCCTGCCCACTCCGTGCCCGCTCTCAGGGCAGGGCTTAGCCTCCCTAATGCGATCAGGGAAGAATGAGGCCTTTTTAGAGGATCTGTCCCCAAATCGGCTTGGGACCGTTTGAGCTGAGCCAGGGAGACCCAGCAAGCCAGGCTGGGGTCCCCATGGGTCACAGTGCCGTGGGGTGCATGGCGAGGTGGAGGCCCATGTGCCCTGTACCCCACAGAGCTGCATTCCCAGTAGGCAGCTGTTAGGACATGCTGCCCTGAGAAGCGTTTCTGTCTCTCTATGGCCTCGTGCAACCCTGCAGAAATCAAACTCCCACTGAAGCCAAGCGTGAGCTGCGATGTCCTGGCTGGGACTGCAAGATTTGCCCTCCCAGCACACAGGCAATAGGAGCTCCCATTCTCCTTGCTGATATGTTCACTCTTAGCCCTACTGACAACCAACCCAACAACCCTGAGGCACAGCTGATCATGGCAGCTTCTCTGCCACGATGTCATGGGGGACACAGATGGGCCCTGTTCTTTCCTGAGCATGTAGCAATGCTGCTACTGCTTTTTGTGCTCTTGAGGTTGAGGCATGTGTCTGGATGGATGAGTTCAAGGGGCACAACAGAGACTTCAAGGGGAGAGAGGCTGTAACAGCCTGAGCTGGGATGTTCTACCCTGAGGTCTTGCCTTTCAGAATAAAATACAAAAACCCAAACTTTTTTAACGAGAACCCAATACCTGTCACCACCCCAGCGCCAAACTTCAGCAAGGACATCCAGCTGCTTGCCAAGGTCGCCTGCCCGAGCACAGGGCAGCAGGAAGAACCCTGGGATGCCATCCCAGCACAAGCAGGCAGCTGCAACTAAGAAGTAAGCAAATCCGAGGGTGTCACCGACACGGGACGTCCCTTCCCTGCCAGGAGAAGACTTGCTCCACCCACTGCCTACAGCCACAGCTGGACCCCAGACTCTTACTGGGAGCTGCTGGGGGTCCTGCACACAAACCTCCTGGGAACCGCACCGGTGATATCCCTGAGGAGCCAATTTCTTCCTCTGTGGGCTCCCTCCAAGTTGGGGATGGCGCCTGGTGGCTCAGAAACCAGTTGCCAAAAGGGAAGCGGGGATGGCAGAGGTGGCCACTGCCAGGTGTTGCCCCACTGGCCATCTCCCGGGGCATTACTGGGGGTGCTGCTGGGGTCAGCATGAGCCTCTCAGAGTGTCCAGTCCTGCAGCAGGCAACCCCCATTCCTCTTCTCCAAGCTCACCGTATCCTCCGGAAGAGGAAAAGGGGCTGGAAATCAAGGCCTCACTTTTTTGGGGTGAAAAGATAGAGAAGCATTTGAGAGGGGGGATGGACACAGCCTCCCACGGGCAGCTGCGGGCTCCCTGCCTATCCCGACGCTGCCTTCTCTAGCCTGTTTGCCTTTCACATGGCTGCAGAGAGCTGCCGGGTGCTTCCAGAGCCGTGAGAAAAAACGTCAGGAGGACGGGGGGCCTCTGGGCAGGAAACCGGGAGCATGGGAGCAGCTGGGAGATGCTGTGAGGGCCCAGGGAAGGGGAGGCCCCCGTGCCGGGGAAGGGCAGCAGCTGGGGCCGGGGGGGGAGCTGGGAGCC
>NW_010260200.1:6477-7263 GCF_000690775.1 Eurypyga helias
TTCCAGGGCTGCCTTTGGAGCGTGGCCGTGACTGAACTGCTGGGACCCGGCGCTACTGCGGTGGGACTTGGGAGTGGGATTTTGGTGGGCTGGCTGCTCCTTTTGGTCTCGGGAAGGCATCGTAGAGACTGCTCCGGGCTGGGATCAGCCCAGGGTGATCGTGTGGGCCTGGTTTGGTACCCATGACCTCGTCTTTGGATGAGCATTACCCCAGAGGAACCAAGTTTGGGCACCTCGTGACTCAGTTTCCCCCCTCTGCAGAGCTGCCTCCTTCGAGGTGTTGGCTGGCACACTGCCATGGGGGTCTGCTGGCCGCTGCGGGAAGCGGCATTTCCCATGCCTTGAGCATGGCCGCATGCGGAGGGAAGTGGAGTCACGTCCGCTCCATGACCTGCCTGCGGGTCATCTCCCGTTAGTCACCGTGTCCCTGCTGGAGCCACCGCCTCGCTCTGAGCAGCTCCACAGGCTGGGTGCTGCTCCCTGTCACACAGCAGCGCAGTTCTCCCCTCGAGGGTCCGATCTTGCACGGAGCATCCCTGGGAAAGCCCTCCTGTTTGTGGGCATCCTCAGCCCGTCCTGCCTTGGGGTCCTCACCAGGGATGGATGCTCCAGGGTTGGGCAAGCCAAAATGTGCCCCAGGGCCACGTTCATTCCCCCCCATCCCGCTTTAAGTCCCTCTGCATGGGTGTGCCCCGTGCTGGGCCGCCGTCCCCAGCCCCAGCCACTGCCTGGCAGAACAGACTGTCCCTGTCCCCAGGGATGTGCCTGCGCAGGAGGAAGGGCTGG
>NW_010260200.1:7315-7586 GCF_000690775.1 Eurypyga helias
CTGGGCCTGGCAATGGGGACAGTTCTGGCAGGCGGCTGCTGCTCAAGCCGGGGGCTGGGGCTGGAGCTCCAAGTAGAGAGTGGAGGGGCAGAAATGCCCCGGTGCCAAGTCCTGTTCTGGTCACTCTCGTGCCTCAGTTTCCCTGGCAAACAGTGTGACTACGCCCATCATCAGGGCAGCCCCAGATGATGCAAAGCATTTTGCCCTCGATTTTTGGGGACCTGAGTCCTCACTCCCCAGAGCCAAGAGACCCGGCTGACCCACACACGTT
>NW_010260201.1:0-361 GCF_000690775.1 Eurypyga helias
GTGTAATTTTACCTTTTCTCCTATTTAGAAATTTAAAAAAAATGGCGAAGTTTGTGACACCCGTGATTCAGGACAACCCTTCCGGCTGGGGCCCATGCGCCGTGCCCGAGCAGTTCAAGGATATGCCCTACCAGCCCTTCAGCAAAGGAGACCGCCTGGGAAAGGTACCCAGCTCGCGCCACAGGGCACCGGGCTGCTGCCGAACGAGCCCTCCGTGCCCGCTGGCGTCCGACCTGCGTGCTGCCGCCCATTTTCGCTTCCTACTACCGTGGCCGCTCGTCCGACACCCTCTGCAGAGCATGCACACGCTTGGCAGGGGTGTGAACAATCAGGGGGGCTGGCAGGGGGGGGGGGGGGGGGG
>NW_010260201.1:382-616 GCF_000690775.1 Eurypyga helias
ATCAGGATTAGTTCTGGAGTGTGGAGTATTTGCTTTTGCTGCTTGAAGGCCTGTATATATAAAGTTGGGGGGGTTGATCCATCAGGTTAATACCCACTTATTTTGACTGTTTTTGCTTGTCCTTAGGTGGCTGATTGGACGGGAGCCACGTATCAGGATAAGAGATACACAAGTACGTGTTGTCTGGTGGCTGGTCCTGTGATTTATTTTTTATAAGGATTTTTTTAAGGGTCC
>NW_010260201.1:652-5567 GCF_000690775.1 Eurypyga helias
ACCTCAGCAAGAGAGGCTTCTGAAATGAGGAAGTGTGCCTCACCCCTGGGAGAGATCCTTGGGGCCCTCCCTGTCCTTAGGGCTCACTCCTGGTTTTTGTACTGCCCCATGACTGGGGCTTCTCAGGGAGGCTTGGAGCGGGGAGGAAACATGCTGGCATAAGGCAGGAGTCAGACTTTGGGCATCTGAATTAGGTGAAGGTAGTTGAAAGGAATCTTGGGAGAGAAAGGGGCAAAGTGTCATGGGGTTTTTTTTTTTTAGAAGCTTGATGCCGACATGCTTTTTTTTATTTCCAGACAAATACTCGTCGCAGTTTGGTGGTGGAAGTCAATATGCATATTTCCATGAGGAGGATGAGACTAGCTTCCAGCTGGTGGATACGGCACGAACGCAGAAAACGGCGTACCAGAGGAATCGTATGCGATTTGCACAGGTGACGCGTTTTCAGAAACGGGCTCCAGCGAGAGCTTTAGCAGCACAGAATTATTTTGCAACTGACGTTGTTTTGGGTGTTTTTTTTGTCCTTTGTTTCTGCAGAGGAACCTTCGGAGAGACAAGGACCGTCGGAACATGCTGCAGTTTAGCATGCAGACGCTGCCAAAGAGTGCCAAGCAGAAGGAGAGGTGAGGGCTCCGATAGGAGCATACCGTGCTTGGGTTGGAGTGTGTGAACACGCGGGTGACAGATTGTTGAAGTTACTGTAACAGAACCCACCAGAGTGAACAGCAGAGAAGAATTTCAGGATATTTCAAGACCAATGTTTTGCTGGTGTCACCTGTAATTACAAGCACGGGATTTGAACGGCTGTCAGAGAATTTAGGAGGATTTATGAATCGTATTTAGAAAATAAAACATGAAGTTTTATAGCGGAGTGTACCCTTTCTGAAAACTGTGTTGCAGTCTGTGGAGTTGAAAATATTTAAAGAGCTGCTCAGAGTCAAGTACAGAGCATTTAATGCCTCGGGCATCTTGGTCAACAAATGTTTCGGTGTCTCATTGCCTAAAAGCCTTGCTTGTCTGGTGGTAATTTGGAAGCGTAGGTAATTTGGAAACATAGGAATGGAGAACAACTCTTCATGGCTTTGCTCATATTGGTCGTTTTAGAGATCGTTTGCGCCTACAAAAGAAGTTTCAGAAGCAGTTTGGAGTGAGGCAGAAATGGGACCAAAAGTCACAGGTAAACTAGCAAGCTTTCTGCCCCCGCATTGGTTTGGTTTCTCTGGCTGCGCTCTCGGGGCAGCTTCTCTTGCACAAATCCTCATGTGCTGTGTCTCCGTTTCTCGCTCTACCTGTCCTCCCTCTGGCCGCACAGCAGAAGCCTCGTGACTCCTCTGTGGAAGTTCGCAGTGACTGGGAGGTGAAAGAAGAGATGGATTTCCCTCGGCTGATGAAGATGCGCTACCTGGAGGTGTCAGAGCCACAGGACATGTGAGTTGCTAAAGCAGCTGCACGCTTGCTTACTGGACTGACTGGATTTTTGGAAAGCAGGAGGGCAGGGGTCCCCTGCCCTGGTCCCAATGTTCTCATTGAGATACCCAGAGCAGGGGGAGGTAGTGGAACATCTGACAGGCCCCTCAGTCCTGTGTGGTTCATGGGTGGCGTTATCTGTAGGGGGGGTATCAAGATGGTCCTCTTTCCTCTACAGAGAGTGCTGTGGAGCCCTAGAATACTATGACAAAGCCTTCGACCGCATTACAACGAGGAATGAGAAGCCACTGAGGAGCATTAAGCGCATCTTCCATACCGTTACTACAACTGATGACCCAGTTATCCGCAAGGTATGTTTGCTGGCTTCTAAAACCCAACAGTATGTTTCTCAGTGCATATTGTTGTTAGAGACCAGCCGTCACCATCAGACAGAAGTTAATGGCAGAAAAATTGCAGACGCCTAAGAAGCATTAGCTGGTATCATTACTTTTCTTAGGTGCGAGGCAGAGCTAGGTTCATGCAAAACTAGAAATACTGGCCAAAGAAAAGGTGTAATTCTGGAAGGGCGAGCAGACCGGTACTTAAGCAGTGTTGGGAAAGAAACTTCCATGTGCAAGACCTGGTTCTTGATGTTTCTGCTTTTGGAGATGAGAAGGCTCGGAGATTTCTCTCTCTCTGACCTGATCAGCAATAAGGAGCCGTGACATTGGCCAGCAAAATTCATAGAATCATAGAACGGTTTGGGTTCGAAGGGACCTGAAAGATCATCTAGTTCCACCCCCCCTGCCATGGGCAGGGACACCTTCCACTAGACCAGGTTGCTCAAAGCCTCATCCAGCCTGGCCTTGAACACTTCCAGGGATGGGGCCTCCACAACATCTCTGGGCAACCTGTTCCATGTGTGTTCCATCACATTTTGTAGTGGATTTCTTACTACTTCTTTGTTTGTGTGAGGGTGGGCCTGGATTGCTGGGGGGTACCTACCTCATGCTTTGTCTAGCAGTCAGTGATGTACCTACCAGTCTAGCTTCCTTAGCGTGGGAGAAATGTGTTACCTGGTTTGCTAACACTTCTGCTCTTGGCTGGGGAAGGGAAGGAGTGTCTGTTCCTGTTGCTGAAACACCATCGTGGTTTTTATTTTTTCCTCTTCCTGTCCCCATAGCTGGCAAAGACCCAAGGGAATGTATTTGCCACAGATGCCATCCTGGCCACACTGATGAGCTGCACTCGTTCTGTCTATTCCTGGGACATCATTGTCCAGAGAGTTGGATCCAAGCTTTTCTTTGACAAGAGGGACAATTCTGATTTTGGTGAGGAAAAGGCCTGAAAGAAATTACTCTTATGGTAGCTAGAGAGTCTAGTTTTCTTTATTAAGTGTCTTCTGTGTCTTGTTGTCCAGACTGAGACACCTAGCACAAGCAGATTACTGTGGTAGCTGTGGGGGTGACTTCAGTATTGATCTGCTCCAACATGGGGCTGAAGCTGATGTAGTTACTCCCCCGAGTGCAACCACTTGTGCCTGGTTTTCTTCCCAGATCTCCTGACAGTGAGTGAAACGGCCAATGAGCCACCACAGGAAGAGGGCAACTCCTTCAATTCTCCGCGCAACCTTGCCATGGAAGCTACCTACATCAACCATAACTTCTCCCAGCAGTGCCTGAGGATGGTAAGGTTGGGCAGTGCTGGGTATTAGGGTCTGTGTTTCAGAGTCTCAAGAAGAGACTTCATTAAGGATGATTTAATACAGCACAGAAGTGTTTTAGTTGGCAGACGTATGTTACACTGATATTCTTTCTGTTTTCAAGGGAAACTAGCTACTGTTGCGGTAAGACAGTATTTATCTGGTAGGGGAGAGCTCCCTTGGAGTTTATTTTTGTAACATGCCCTTCTGTTTTCTTCTGCAGGGAAAGGAGAAATACAAGTTTCCCAACCCAAACCCCTTTGTGGAGGATGACATGGATAAAAACGAAGTAGCCTCTGTTGCGTACAGGTACGCCGTTGATCTCTCTCTGACGCCCAGGTTTGGCAGGGGGGCAGGATGTCGGTGTGATACAGAGGCAGTATGAGCCAGGAGTGTTACTGGAAGAAGCTTTACTGTGAAAGGGATTCCTGAACGTTCTCACAGTGAACAGATAGAGGAGAGAATGTTCTGTTGAGTGCTGGCATGGATCTGGAAGAGAGCAAGGGTCCGAAGTAACCAGCTGAATTGTTTGTTGGCAGATACCGAAGGTGGAAGCTGGGAGATGACATAGATCTCATTGTCCGCTGTGAACACGATGGCGTGATGACAGGAGCAAATGGAGAAGTGTCTTTCATCAACATCAAAACACTGAACGAATGGGATTCCAGGGTGAGGAAGAACGAGATCCCAAAGCTAGCTCTAACTGCTTCGCTGCTGCCTGATGTGCCAGGTACAGCAGGCAAGATGAGATTTAACATCTGGCACTGTCCCCTGGGTGGTCACCTTCCACCAAAGACCCGTAACATTGGTGGACAAGCAGTGATGATGGGGATTCTTCCCCAGATGTGAGGTAGCTGGTTTGAACCCTCTTGTCCCTCTGGAGTATCCAGTCTGTTCCCACGCTTCCCTTGCAAACTTCCCTTCCTAACCAGTGCCGCACACGTTGGTCAATCCCCACTGTTTGCTTTTCTCAGTTTCCAGTGCAAGGTCTTTCCCTGTAGGTCACTGTTTGCATTCCCTCCTGTAGTATCATAAGGTAGACAGAAGAAACTCCCGTGCCTGTTGTCAGGACGGCTGGAGAGATGACTGCTGCTGGCCTGTTAGGGTGACCCTGGTTCTGATTCTCCCCTCAGTATTGCAATGGAGTAGACTGGCGCCAGAAGCTCGACTCGCAGAGAGGAGCTGTGATTGCCACAGAGCTGAAAAACAACAGCTACAAGCTAGCCCGCTGGACATGTTGCGCGCTCCTGGCTGGATCAGAGTATCTTAAACTGGGGTAAGGTGGTGGTTTTGCACCAAACGTCCTTCCAGGTGTGTTTTCCATGATGTAACCTGGTAGATGTCAAAGTGAACCGCTTGTAGAATGAGTAATTGTAATACCGCCCTGTGTTCGGATTGGCCACGAGGGGAAAGCTTGTGGTGAGCACACCAGCCAACCAGGTGTAAACTGCTTCCCCTCCGCATCTGGATGACGTGCCCTCCGCTGCAACTGACTGTGTGAGACCCTGTACGTGACAGGCAGGTGCCCTCTGCGGCTCTCAGCCTCTTGGCCAAGATTGCCAGCAAGGGAAATAAATGCAGTGACCGTGCTGCCTGTCAGGAATTTGACAGAGATCCTCATTGCCCTATTAATGAGAAATTGGGTGGAGGGGAGGTATCATCACAGACCATTTCAAACTCTCATCTTAAAAAGTTGAGTCTGTGCATGGCTAGTGACAGCTGGGTTGAGCTGCTTTGTGAGCTAGCTGCTTCCAGTTTCCTGAGCATCCTGGTCAGAGTGCTTTTCATAGAATCATGGAATTGTTT
>NW_010260202.1:0-17289 GCF_000690775.1 Eurypyga helias
GGGGGGCGGCCGCCCCTGCGAGCAACATGGACCAAAGCGTCGTGGATCACCCGGTGACCCTCATCATCAAGGCCCCCAACCAGAAATACACCGACCAGACTGTTAACTGCTTTCTGGAGTGGACTGTGGGCAAGCTCAAATCTCACCTCTCTGACGTCTACCCCAGCAAGCCGGTGAGTTGTTGGCCAGCTCTTCCCGTGCGGCTGGCGCTGCCTGCTCAAGGCTCCCCTAGGTTCTCTGCAGGATAAACGGGAGTCCTGCTGCCGGAGAGGCGTCCCTGAAAAGGCCGTGCCTGGCTCTCTGCTTTCAGGCGAGTTGGCAGTACAAACAGCTGCGCTTTTGTGTGGTTTGAGATCGTAGTGCAGCACCTGGAAGGTTGTATCGCCGAAGATACCAGTTAATGCTCCGTGTAAGTTCATTAGAAACCGGAATTTAGATATCTCAACTCAAATTTAGTAATTTCTGTAAACGTGAGAGTTCTGTCGAAGGTAACTACAGTATTTCAGCAATACAGCTAAAGTTACTGTGATCCAGTGAATTCACTGAGGTGTGGAGCAGATAGGTGTTTATTAATAATATTGTTTGAAATGTGGAATTGAACGACCTCCAGATTTATTTGCCTTCTTTTTTTCTTCCCCTCTTGGAAAGCCTTTTTTTCCGAGAGGCTGAAAACTGCTGTCAGATGTTCTACTAACTTGTGTGACAGTTGTGACTGTATTTTTTAAAAAAATATGAGCTTTTATATTGTTACTTACTGTGGAAAGTATGATTTCTTAATGAATTTTTAAGTTCTATGTTTGGGAATTAAGAATAGGCTATGCAGAGCTATACAGGTAATAACAGAAAGATAATACTGTACCTGTTTAGAATGACAGTTGTACAGAGCGGTATATTTGAAAATTTGTTCCAGAAAACTGTGCAAAGGGAGTGGCTTTGCCTCCACCTTGCATCAGCATGTGGGGTCTAGACCTTGCTATGGAAAACATCAGACAAAGGTTGTATTTATATTACAAATAATTAGTAGTCACCTAGTCCAGTGGAAGAATTATTGGCACTGATGATTTCTTTTTTGGGGGTGACAGGAGAGGGACAGAGGGCAAAATAGTGGCTTTGTGTCTCACTGGGGATTTCTGCCTTGTGGAAAAAGCAGAATAAAAGCAGTCAACAGCTTTGGCTGTGTCACTGGTACGTTGAGATCTGTTAAGCAGTATTTGAGAGTTTATGGGTTTAGTTATTGCTGTGAGTAATTCTCTGCTGAGAGAGCCTATCTGCTGTAAAAGAAACAAATACATGACTTCAGCTGATTGCGGCTTCATCCTCCTCACCAGAATCTCCTCCTGTGACGTATTTGTGTTTAAACACTAGTTTTCTGACTCATCCTGTGATCTTGGTAAATTTGGCTTCTAGGAAGAGCTCTTAACGAACAGGAGGTTTTTATGTTGTACTGTGGGTTTTAACCAGTAGTACAACATTAAATTTCAGTTTCCTGGAACATCTTTCTTTTGTTGAAAATTGATTCCTCAGCATGCCTCCCCTTATTGAATAACTAGTGCAGAATCCCCAAAACTCTTCTGGGTTGAAGAATGGGGAGTTTCCTAAGTAAGGATTATCCCAGTAATTCAGATTTAATTTGGATATACTGTACTTGCCATTAAACTAGTAAGTGAACACTATTTTTATTTCATAGAACCTTTAAAGTTAAAGTAATAACATGGGAGGGGAGAAAGTTGAAACTACATCAGTGTCAAAAACTTGTTGATCAAATTTCTACGTACCCTGAATGTGATGGGTCCTGGAAATAACTTCTATTACAACGCCACATTAAGAGTGTGAGAGTACACCAGAACCCAGATGCTCTGTGCAGGTATTGCAGTGTTCTTGAAGTGAAGGGAGTAAACCAGAAATCAGTTGCTGTTGGTGCTGTACACAGCCTTGCAAGTTTTCGTGTGTGACTTGTACCTTATTCTCCTATACACATCTGCAAATTAGTCGGTAAACTGGTGGTAACTGTAAATGTTGGCATTTAAAATTCATTAAAAGTATATAATCAGAAAATGAGATGGTTAAAATAGACTGAAAAGAAGTTAGGCCTCGAGACAGTGGTGTTTGATTCCCCCTCCCCCCCTCCCTCCCCTCCAGATTAGTTTGTGTAAATGACAGCTAAATATAAAGAAATTCCAAATAGAGGCACATTTAAATTGCTTTAGTTGTTATTACGTGTAGTTGTTTGTGCTAAGGTTCACACTTGGCAGTATTTTTTCCCCCCCCCGACTGGACCAATTTTTCATAGCTAGAGTACTGCAGTTACATTGTCCCTACATTAAATCTTTCTGTAAGAAGAGAAAACTTGGGAAATCAACCTGTATGTCCCAGTCTGGTAGATCTTACATTAACTGTTTCATTGATTCCACCCATAAATGTTAATTTAAAACTGCTGTCTCTCATTTCCTTAGTAGCTGTCATCTGGGAAATCACCCTGTATGTCCCAGTCTGGTAGTCTGGTTAATCTTACATTAACCGTTTCATTGATTCCACCCATAAATGTTAATTTAAAACTGCTGTCTCTCATTTCCTTAGTAGCTGTCATCTAGTGTATACTTTGCCCACAGTTCTGACCAGATGCGGCTGTTTGGATTTTTGTTTCCTATGGAAGAATGGGGAAGAGGCTGAGTGACCCAAATAATGGATCTTATAGCTGAAACAGGATAGCTCAGTGACTGTCTGTGTTTCTGAAGGAAGTTGCTGTATTGGCTTGGGTTTGGTGGTGTAGGAGATGCGCTGGGTGCAGCTAATGTGGACTTAAGCATTTCAGGAGTCTTGCTTGAAGAATGGAAGAACAAAAACACTAGCTGATGGATTCTGAGATTTGAATACATACTGTTTGCTTTATGTTCTGAAAACTGTTCTTGTTCTAACATTCATATTCTAGAATAATTTTATCTGATGCTGTGTGCTTGCTTCTGAAAATGAGGCTACTCTATATGTTTTTTTAAGCCTTTTTCCATCACAGTTTGGTGTTTGAGCTAGCAGTGAGCATGCTGTTCTTGAAGCAGGAGCTGTGGTAGTGAACCTCCTCTAGCAGAGGCTGAGTTTAATGCCTTTTACATTTATTTTGACGTACATGTGAATTCCTGTGTTTTCACGTTTATCACCTCTTCTCCCATCTGCATTTAAGAAAACCCACATTGCAGAATCCCAGGATAGCTTTCATCCTGAGAACTGTAAGGGTTAATCCTGCAGTGCACAGTTAGGTATTTGAGTTACATAGTGAGGAGTGTGGGGTTTAAGACCTCATCTTGCCCCATTAATGTCTCTGGCTCTAGATTACCAGTACTCAGTGTGTGCCTTTTCTCCTTGGTTCTGTAGGGAGCTGAAACACATTACTGAAGGCTACATAATAGTCAGCTTTGAGGGGTCATTTTAATCTAGCAGTTTCTTCTCTAAAGTATCCATATTAAAAAAGTGATTTATAGAATCACAGAATGGTTTGGGTTGGAAGGGACCTTAAGGTCCATCTAGTTCCAACCCCCCTGCCATGGGCAGGGACACCTTCCACTAGACCAGGTTGCTCAAAGCCTCATCCAGCCTGGCCTTGAACACTTCCAGGGATGGGGCATCCACAACATCTCTGGGCAACCTGTTCCAGTGCCTCACCACCCTCTCTGGGAAGAACTTCTTCCTGATATCTGATCAGGAAAGAAACCTCCCCACTTTCAATTTAAACCCGTTACCCCTTGTCCTGTCACTACAGGCCCTTGTAAAAAGTCCCCCCCAGCTTCCTTGTAGCCCCTTCAGGTACTGGAAGGCTGCAATAAGGCCTCCCTGGAGCCTTCTACTACTTCTACTACTATTTATACTACTTGTCATGTTTGAGAAGGTAATTTATTAGATGGAGTTGAGGAGAAGTTAATGTATAAGGTACTGAAGAGAAGAATCTGAATTTGACCATGTAGAAAGCTGTATTATAAGTGGGACAGGCAAAACCAATGCTCCATTGCCATGTTGGATGATGGTACGGAGATTGGGAGTTTGGTTTTCTTTCTGTTGTTGTTGTAAGCAGTTAAAACAAAACAAGCAAAACACCTGTGCTAATTAAGCTCCAGCTAATCTGTCTCAGGACCTAGAAACAAGGTTTCTGAGACTTCTCCTCTGGCTCCCTTGGTCATTCAAAAGCAAAAAGTTTCTAATTTACAGGAAATCAAATTTTTCTGACATCTTGATGCATGCTGCAGACTGTTGTTTTCTAAGAAGGCCTTTCCCAAATACAGAATGCAGGTAAGCTTGTATTCTGTTAGCAGCCTGTTCCTGCTTGAAGTGGTGTAGTTCTAAAGAACTGTCTGAGACAAGATAGGCATTTTTTTGTTGCTGCTTTACACGTAAATAGAAATAGTTCAGCATTGATGTTGAGTTCATTGCAGTGTTTTATCCGTGTGAGCTGCAAATAACTAGTGCCCCGCCTTGTGAGACTTACAAAAAGTGTATTACGTCACTAATTAAAGATACAGAAAAATGCAGAAGAATGTGGGAAATGATTGTTCAATTGAAGTGATATTCTGTATGTGGGAGGTTCTGCACTCAGTTTTTGAAGATGTATTTAGTCATGAATAGCTCATATGAATTTGGTAAAAGAAGTTAAAGCAAAAGCTCCTCAGGTACTCTAAAAGCTTTTTCTAATCAGCAATCTGGATCTGAGATACTCATGTGGTAGTATTAGCATGAGTAAGACTTCAGAGTGGGCAATAGAAGGCTGGGAGAGAAAGAGGAGAGGTGTTGTGAGACTAGCTGTTTGCCTGATGGGGAAGTTGTTCAGATATTTCATGCTGATAATGCATGTCTGTTCCTCTGATGCTAGGCTAGATTTCTTCATATTTATGTTAGTGCTCCCTTTCAACTGATAAATGCTATGGTATTAATTCAGAATGCAAGCAGGAGTTAAACTGAACTGATGTACCCGTAGGATTCTCTTTAAAATTCTTGGTATGGGTGAATATTTAGGAGCTTTTTCCAAAACAAGCCAAAAACCCCTCTTTATTCACAGATTTGAAGCCTGTTAGTGACCCGTTAGTATTAGAAGTATTTAAAACTCCTGATAGCATGAACTGAATTGGGTGAGGTTGGGGTTTTTATTATGTTTAACTAAGCAAGCTGCCTATTGCTGAAGTGTAGTGGACGTCTTACTGTAGGTAGGTACCCCAGATATTTTCTAAAAAGAACTTTGGCATTCCCTCTTCTGTGTTGAATAATTAAAAGTTATTACCTTATGAATAACGAACGCATTGTTTGCTTTAAATAAATAAATAAATCCTTGTTTGCAGTACTAAGGTATTTTAAACTGGAAGTGTAAGAACGGGCTAAAAAGCTTACCAAAGCTTGAAGGCTACCTTAAAAAAAAAAAAGTCCTTTTGCTGCTTCATGCTTTTTAATGCTTTCCTCCTTGTTTCTTCTTGTGATTTTTCTTTCTTTTTTCCTTTGGGTGAGGGAAGGGGCTAATAACAGAAATTCTGTGTCGAGAAAGATTGAAATTTCTGCCCTTCCTCTGCATATCTTAATTATCATTCCATCGTTCTCTTTTTTTTTTTCTTTGCCCCAGATTACTTTTCCATCTACTTTTTCAGCGAGTGCCTGGGAATGAGAGAAGGGTAAAGAACGAATCTGTAAAAGAAAGGAATTTACTATGCTTGTTAGGGGGTGTTTGTTTTTTTTTTACTCGCAGCATTTGCCAGTTAAGTGCTGTTTAATTGTTACGGCACTCCTGCTGAGTGCATAGTAACAGGATCCTTTTCCAGAATTAATTTGTGAGTTGGACTTGTGGAGCCTCTGAAATGTTTTTAAGGCTATCTGTTGGTGGTTGGAGTCATAAGGGGTTTTGTCATCTGCGAATGTTATCTCCAGCTGTATATCTGTACAGCAGGAAAAAGCTAAATTCCTTTCTTTGTCCCATCTCCTAGTCTACAAAGGATCAGAGACTGGTGTATTCTGGCAGACTGCTTCCTGATCACCTGCAGCTGAAAGATGTTCTCAGAAAAGTAAGCTTTATATCAACACCATATGATACTTGATCAAACCCCCTTTTTGGGAAATAGGAATTTAGATCTGTGTTGTTTAGCTTCAAATTTTCATTGTTGTGTTGAGATGTAACCACATAATGTTGATACGTTCAGGAAGATGTATTTTTTTAAATATCCCTTGTATGTAGGATTGTGATACTTATGGATTGAGGCATGCTTCCAATGGGTGGGAGGGCAAGTAGGCTATGGAATTCTCAGACAAGTGGTATGTAGTATAGGGTGACTTCTTTGGACAGTTCCCACTATGACCTCAGAGGAATCATTTATAACAAGATTTGTGCTCACTTGGGGCATCACTTCTTGGATGTACTTAAATCCAAGAACTTAAATTAAAAATGGCACTTATGTAAACAAATTAGAATTCTGGTTTTGCATATAAATACATTACCCTTAAATTCATGAACTGGTTTTGCTGAGAAAGCTATTTGCTGTCCTGGTTTTGTTTGTCAGCTGTCAAAAATGTCATCAGGAATGGCTGAAAGTTCTTGGGTTTTTTAATTGCTTTTTTTTATCCTGCTGATTTGTCTTGGAAAAAATAATTTTACTAATCTAACTTTGGATTTTTCAGTCAATATGTAAATTAAATCCAAATCATGAATACACATGACATCTGATGTGGGAAGTCTTGAAATACTTGGTTCTTAAATCAGTTCAAATAGTTTGAATTGATGCTACCAAGTGATAGGGACTTCATTAGTAAAGCTCTTAAAAAATACAGACAATAAGATGATATTTAGGGCAGATTATCAAGAACTTTATTTCAGTTTTGGTGGTAGCAGAAAACATACTGCATTATGTTGAGTAGTCTTTACACTCCTTGTAAACAGATTGGGATGCATCAGGAGATGTAATTGGAAATGCTTTAGTTCAGTAAACAGTTACACAGTTTTTAATCCTATGAAATAAGTAAGCTTTGTAATACAGTACCTGGTGTTGATACTTTTTTTGTAATATATTAAGGTAAAAATCAATGTACAGGCTGCAAGAGTAGTTTACGTTTTAGTACTTAGTATGGAGGGACAGTTTCTAATGGAGAATAATGCTTCAGTGAGAGTGGGCACCTGATCTTCCATATTCAGTATGAAGAAACAGTTGCAGAGGTGTCTTGAGCAGACTAACACTCCCGTTACTTTATAATCTGCATTCTGAAATAGGTTTAATTAGAATGGATTTAACTGCTTACCAAAAACAATTGAAATCTACCGTGCATGGGTTTACTGGAAAACTGAAGCTGGACTACTACCCCAACCAGTATATGTTTTGTACCACTTAAATTAATGAGAATACTTGTATAACTTACCTCAGAGCTTGGTTTTGCTTGTTAAGGACAAAATGAAGTCTGAAGCCCTTCAATTCCCTTGGCCTGCTTAGAGCAGACTAGTTCTAGAAAACACGATTTCAAACCCTGCTTATGTATTGGAGGAGAAGCTTTGCCTGACTAATGTTTGCCTTCACTCTGTGTGGGCTATATTGGATTTTAAAGGCATTTTAGTAGCTGTAGCCCTTGGGTTTTGTTAAAGAAATACAGTGAATTTAGAAACATACTCATCAATCTTAAGCACAAAATTAAAAATTTGGTCTGAGTTTTTTTGTGTTCAAGCTTTTAAGAGCTCTTTGGAAAAGAGGTATGATTACTTTTAAATTCAATTTCATTCTTTACCACGTTCTTCCTACTTTGGTTAGCTATGAACTGGTGTTACCAAGGATTTACTAAATCTCTCAAATTAGCATGGTGATGCTCAGCTCAAAGGGTGCTGATACAAAATTCCTTGAGGCTGTAGGCTGTGGTGCTCTTTGAGCACGGCGATGTTGAGCATGGTATGTGTAAGTATGGACGTATGAATACAGGTGCCCTCTGTAAGCTTACAGGTAATATCTAGCTTCCTTTGTCTCTCCGAGTGGCGTGAGGCCTTATCTGGGAAGAAGGTAACCAGTTAGGTTAGTATGCTGATCACCTGCGTGCAGTGCTCGCTGATCACTGCTTTATTACCACTGATTAGTAAGAAACTACGCTTAATGTAATAATGAGGCTGTGCTTGAGGCTGGAAACTGATCATGCGGAGGAGTTTAAATTAATGGGGATACGGGTAGGCTGTGCTAGCAGGGATGCACAACCATTTATCCATTTTTCTTCATTCCTAAAGATTAAGACTTAAAAATGAGTAAATATGTGTGTTAACATGTTTTAATATTTTTTTAAAAACCCCCCAAGCCTGGTATTTCTAAATGTCATCTCATTAAAAACAGCAGCTTGACTGCACCATGCTGCCTGCAGAAGAAGACAGACTTGTTGTTGCTTTTCTTGTTTAAAATCTGGTTACTGAGGAAGCTGTCGTGTTCAATTTAAATACAGTTGTAGCTACTGTTGTTGCTATGGCCATATATGCTTCAGACGGGCGGGTGTAATGGGGTGTTCTCATTTGGTGCAGTGAAATAGCTTCAGGTGGAAGTTATGGCCCCTTTTTGGGGGGGGGTCATATTGATGAAGAATTGGTGTGGGCTGATTACGTGTATGCTGACATGGCTTCAAGTGGTGCCACTTGTTCACTGCCTTACTTTCAAATATTTAGGAATACTCAAGTCCCACCTAGCACTTCAAATAGCATTCCCTGAGTATGAAATATTTGCAGGGGATCTTCAGTTGGGCTTGAACCAAGTTTGGAGTGAGTGAAGCAGAGGCAATGGCTGGTACATCTTTCTCATCTTGGTCTGCTTGTGGAATTCCAGCACCTGTATTTCTCACATACCGTGATGTCTTTATTGAATAACACTCACGGTTAGATCTCAGTGCAAATGTAAGCATTGTTAACTTCAGGGAAACCAAGCCCTGTAAAGGGTTTGAGGTTTTTCTAAAACGAAAGTTAAAGCTTATGATGTACTTCCTCTTGTTTTTCTGTGTGGTCTTCCATTGGTTCTGCTGTAGTGCAGTTCCAGAACAACTGGGGCGAAGTGAATATTCAGTGTGTTATCGTGGAGAGCTTCTAAGAAAACTTCAGTTGTGAAACAGCAGACTTCTCTTGTGCTAGGCTCAAGTATTGCTTTATGGTCTCTCCATTTTGTATAATGTGTTTTTTTACTGATTGCAAATGCAACTTTGAAAGTGGATTTTAAAAGACGTTTCTTTGCTTGTAAATTTCTCAAGTATTGTTGCTTTAGCTCTTCAATTTCTTTAATTTTTAGCAAGATGAATATCATATGGTTCATCTGGTATGTACTTCCCGGACACCCCCAAGTTCTCCAAAACCCAGCACCAGTAGAGAGCGTCACGGAGCTTCAACCTCCAGCAGTAGCTCAGTGAGTTTTTTTTCCCCCCTACACAGGACATGAATTTCTTCTACACTGAGGAAGCTTTCCAGGAATTTTTCTTTATTTTACAGTCTAATTTTAAAAATCCTGTGGTATGAATTTGTACAATTAGACTTGATTAAGGGTAGCACTTTATTTAAACAAAGATGATCCTTTTTCAGATTGTAACACAATCTTATGAGATGATAAAGCACTACTTTTTATAAACTGTTCTTTATTTTTAACACTTTATTAAAAAGCACATTTCTAAAAAAACCCTATCTTTGGCAGAAATTTAGCAGTGTATTCAGTTAAAAAGTTCTGATTTATTTTGTGGAAATTTGTCCCGCTGAAGAGAGACCAGTCAAAGCGGTGTCCTTATTCAGAGATGGGCAGGTGGAGCTTGGCCAGCATCCATTCTGCTTGCCTTGGCTAGTACTTACTTAGCTTCAAGGTGGTCATAGTGTGTAAGACAGTGAGAAGTTTGGCAGAAATTTAGCAGTGTATTCAGTTAAAAAGTTCTGATTTATTTTGTGGAAATTTGTCCCGCTGAAGAGAGACCAGTCAAAGCGGTGTCCTTATTCAGAGATGGGCAGGTGGAGCTTGGCCAGCATCCATTCTGCTTGCCTTGGCTAGTACTTACTTAGCTTCAAGGTGGTCATAGTGTGTAAGACAGTGAGAAGTAGGCTGTGTTCTTAACGTTTTACTAGTTAGGCTGTTGACAGAACATTTGCTTAGGGCGTTTTGAGTCTTAACCCTCTTCACACCTTCCAAAAATGATGATGTTCTCTGGTTGTACTGTTCTACTGGAAGGGCAGTTAATGTTTCTGTGGATGACTTGGTTGTCATCACTGTAATTCTCTCTGCTTTCTCCAGAGCTGGCAGTATTACTGAGTGACTCTTGAAGGTTAGTCAGAAAGGAATGTTTTGGGTGCTTCTCATCTGTGGTGTGTTGATTATCAGCGTTTGGGAAATACCCTTCCAGTAATGCGCTGTCTTCATTTCCCCCTGGCTGCTGTGTGACAGGTAGAAACATGAGCAGTTTAAGCAATAGTACACAGTGGACAGTGGTTCCATAGTCCCTTCAGAGGCTGTATGTGTGTATCTTTGCAAGCAGGATGCAGGGGGCCTCCTTTGTGATTGATCAGTTGTGAATGTCGTATTTAAATGACTGTAGTAATGACTGCTTAAAGCAGTCGGTATGCACAGTGTTAAGTTCATAATACTTTGAAGGAAACAACCTATCCCCAGAGCTTGAATGGCCTGTGTTCTTCCTGGTTTTTTTTATTTTCCCCCGCTGTCTAGTGGTAAATTTTTCTTGTTTTCCCTTGTAGGGCAAATGTGATATGGATGTCTTAAGTAATTGCAGCCTCTCGCTTCCTGAGCTGTCAGACTTGAAGAGAATTTTCTACTGAGTAAACATCACAGTAACGCTTAGCAATAGCATTCAGGGACTTACTAAAACTACAGTAGTGCATGTCAGTGGCCAAATTGCAGTCTCGCTGTGGTGACAATCAAGCAAAGCCAGCTGTTCTCCTACTTCCAGGGTTAAGTATTGATCTTGGAAAGCACAGAAGGTCTGACACTACTTGTAGGTGTGTTTCTGGGACCCTAAGTAGTTCCTAGCTACTTCCCCACTCAGCACTGAGCACAGCAGTTGGGATTGGGCAGCTAGCACAGTGAAGATGGTGAAGAGTAGAAGGGGAAACTGAAGATAAGAACAGAGGAATGGTATTTTAAGTCACTGCAGACACTTGTCTCTGAATATAAAGTCGTATCCTGAGGTTGTAGTTACTTTTGTTGATGGCAGCCACTAGGATTTTTGTTGCTGCTGAATATTCTTTGGATTGAGCTTCAGTTTGGTTCAGCTTTGATTCCTGGTGACATGTGGTTTTCTCTGGGACCTATTATATGTGCACCTGAGTGCAATTTTAAATTTCTGTTTTTACTAAAGGCTTGCCAGAACCATTAAAACCCCAGAAGACTTGCCTGGGGCTTATATTCTCAATAGAACTTGTGGAAAAAAAAAGTAGAGCAAATAGTTTTTTAAGACACAATAATAAATCTTGTAACTTTGGCAAAAAGATCCCCAACCTCAGTTTTTATTTATTTTTAAGAATTTGGACCGTTCTGGATCAACTGCTGCCTCACCCACAAACCAAGAAGCTTCGTCTACATCTTTGAACACTAGTGCAGATGGAGTGAGGCATCGTAACCTTCCACAAGCACAAAGCAATCCCATACCGAGCCACCAGTTCCCTTATTTAATGCAAGGGTAAGTGAGATTGAAGCAGTCCTCAGCTCCTTGATACTCGTGATTCTTTGATACTTGATACTTTAATTGTTCAGTTACAACTATGTTTCTTTCTGCAGTCTGCAAAATGAGTGGGCTAGTTCGTCTTGAAGCATGTCACACTTAGAAACACTTTTGATGTGAATATTAATGTCTTTAGCCAGAAGACAATCAAAGATTAAGTGTTCATGGTGCTCTGCTTCAGGCTATTTTTTTTTTCTTCATGCTTTCTGCCCTCAACTTTCTGTTCAGAAGTGCAGCTGTAATATTTATCTAGTAGAAGTAATTAGTGATGTAGCTGATAAAATTATTGCTTCTGGTTGCGTTTTCTATTCCTTTATTGTAAACATCAACCCTAAATTCCTATCAGAATACGGTGGTTCTTTGGTTTTGACACACAAGAGATGTAACACTTCTGCATATTGGATTCAGCTGTAGAAATGATCTGCGGGTGTTTTGAGTACTTGTATCTGCATTTTTCGTACACACCAATGAAATGTAACCAGCATACGTTTCTAGATCAGATCTCTTAACTTTCAGGTTTCTGTCTGTATTTTTTTGCACTTAAGCAGCTTTAAGAATTTTTAACCCATGTGACCTTTGCAGCTTCTTAAACTATTTTTTTTTTGGTGGTGTTTTCTTCCAAGGGGAAAACAGGAGGATAATGCATTCTGAGGTGATAGTTATCATTTCCTCAGGGACCGCTTTAAAGATACACCCTTCTTAGGGTGTTATCCCACTATGGCATAGATTCTAGAGATTTTCTTTGGAGAATGGTTAAAAAAAAAACAAACGAACCACAAATGAAAACCACCCCAACAAACAACAACAAACCACACACACCACAAAAAACCTGGAGCCTGCTAACAGTAACAATTTTTTCTGTCACTGGAAAGAAAACAGATGCTAAGAACAGCTGAAAGTTCATTTCGTTTCAGTTCAATTTACTTGCTCTCTCATTAGAGTTAACATAGACTTTACTGGTTGTCATGGTTTCAGCTCAGCCAGTGACCAGGCACCACCAGTCCGCTTGCTCACTCCTCCCCCTGGTGGGATGGGGAAGCAAAAATAAAAGGACAAGCAGAAGGAGGGATCGCTCATCCATGATGGTCATGGGCAAACCAGACTCCGCTGGGGGGAGGGAAATGATTTGATTTGTTACCAATCAAATCAGAGTAGGATAATGAGAAATAAAACCAAATCTTAAAAACACTTTCCCCCACCCCTCCCTTCTCTCCAGGCTCAGCTTGTCTCCCCATTTCTCCAGCTCCTACCGACGGTCAGTGGGGGTTGTGGTCAGTCCATCACATGTTGTCTCTGCTGCTCCTTCCTCTTCAGGGGGAGAACTCCTCCACCGAGTCACGGGCTCTTTAGGCCAGTGGTGTGCTCCAGCATGGGGCCTTCCCTGGGCTGCAGGCGGGTCTCCATGGGGGCAGGAGCACAGCCTGCCCTCTCACCATGGGCTGCAGGGGAACCTCTGCTCTGGGCACCTCCTCCCCCCACCTTCTGCACTGACTTGGGTGTCTGCCTGGTTGGTTGTCTCCCAACCAACCAGGCTGTATTTTTTTTCCCTCTTAAATACATTCTCCCAGAGGCACTGCCACTGGCTGGCTCGACCTTGGCCAGAGGCACGTCTGACTTGGAGTCAGGGAAGCTTCTAGCAGTCTCTCACAGCAGCCACCCCTGTAGGCCCTCCCGCTGCTACCAAAACCTCGCCACACAAACCCAACACATTAGTCTGGCCAGTTTTAATTCAGAATTCCTTTTTATTATTTATGATAAGTACTTTATTATTTATCTGAAATGCACTGTCAGCTGGGAAGAAGTTGCCTTTGCAGTGGGTGGAACACTTAGTTGTTCTGACCACATGCATCTCTGTAGAAGTGGTTACGCTTGCCTTTGTGACAAAGCTAAGTGGCACTAGGTTGACTGTCAAGACTGCTCTTTGTTGTGATGTAGATTAAATCCAGAAGCAATTTATTGTGTGTTGTGTAAATTACTAATCTGTAAGAAGTTTTAATGGTTTTGTAATTAGCTTTTCAAATAAGCATACCCAGAGAGTGAGGTTTTTGGCAGTATCCATGGTGAACTCAGTAGCCTGTGGACTTAAAAAAAGGCAACAGAACCGTTAATCAGTCGTCAGGCTGAAATAATTAAAATACAGTGGGAAGCATTGGTTTGGGAGACATCACTGTGTTTGAAAAAAAAGAGTAACTTTAAAAATAAATAAAGAAAAATACTAAACCTTTGTCTGTACTAGTAAGTAGTGTGGATTGAGAGGAGGGGATCTGTAGGCTGAAGGAGGTTCTGAGGACCTGACATCAACCCTGCACATATTCCAGGGTTTTGTGTCTGTCTTGAGCCATGTCTAGTTTGGTCACCTGGAACCAGGTGCCTCTTTGTGGCTAAAGAGCGTTAGCAGTGCACCTAAATCACATCTTTCAATTTAATGTAATCCAAGTGGAATCCAGGTGGTCATCCAAAAGCATTCTGTGGTGCAAACAAAACTGTAGTAAGAGGAAGTGACTGGAGAGTCGCTTCAAATGTGCAGTCCTGACCTGAAAAGAAATACCAAAATAAATGGACACTAAATAACCTTAGGCCTTTTTTCGTAAAAGTAACCTAATGGAATGCTATCAGAACTTGAGGTAGATCTTTGCTGCAGACTGCTGGGCACTAGCAGTGCTCCACTCCCAGCAGTCTGCGCCAGCTGTAGTTTTGTGTTGCCTCATGAAACCCTTTTAAATGCTTTCAGGAATCTCAGGCGTATCTGTGTTTGCTGTAGGGTGCTGCTCCTTGTGTTCCAGCAAGAAGAAATGCCTTCTGGTTTTTAGCTGCTCTCTTAAACATGGTTTGGGGCAATGGAATCTCTTTAATGTTATGCACACAGACTGAGACTTTTTAGGAACAGTGAAGATTCGTAGCTGAAATTTGTGTTGCTGTATGGATTTTTCTTACTGCTTGATGATGAAACAGTTACTCTAGCTGCATGATGAACTATGGGCTCTGCCAATGGGGGAAGGTCTCTGTATGTTTGGAAACGTGTAAGCATCGGTTTTCTTGAGCATTTTGCAACACTTTTCATTAGTAATTTGTGCAAATAAGTGACATGCATGTTAGATGATTAAATGATGGTTTTGATGGTTTTTCAGTTCCTGGCAAAAAGCTTTAATGCACGAGTCGTATATCCTTTGGGAAAATGGCTAACTCAGACTGTTAAAATATTATAAAAAAGGCAATTTAAAACTTTCTGCTGCTTTTGAGCTTTTGTAAATATGTTTTCTAAAAAGTCTAGGCTTGATTTGGGATTAGGTGAATAGTTTATATTACAATTTCTCGAGTCAGTCTTTCGCTGGGTAGAGCAAGCACAGCATTGTCTGCTTCTGTGGACTCAGTCCTGGATCAGGGCCCCAGTGTGCTAGGCAGGTACAAGTGGAACAGATGGGCTCAGTCCTGAAATGGCTGGCATTTCAGATTGGAGCGTACTTGGAAGCAGTAAACAGACAAGAAACATCAAGGCAGTGAGATTATTTGTCAGGTGTGGGCAGTCCATCTGACTAAATGTTTTTCTATTGTGTACATAGTAGTGTTTGAAAGCAAACAACAAAATGAGGTGCTGACAGCATACAGTATGTTCTAGGACATAAATACCTTGCTTCATCAGTAGCCTTTGCTCGCTGTATTTTTTTTTAATTAGTAAATAACATAGTGGAGGATATTGAAATATCACTTCAGTTGATAGCCCAGGCTCTCATGAGACTAACACTAAATGAGATGTCTTGGTGGGTCAGGGTCATCAAACAGATGCAGGTATTGTCAGTCATGCAGTTGGCAGACGTTGAGCTTTTAAGTCTGAATAAAAGGTCTTGTTTTTCCATTAGTGCTGAGCAGCATCTTCATGGTGACACTAGCTAACTAGTCTGACCTTACCCTCAAGTTAAATCCCAGTTAGCTCATTTTAGGCATCTTCCATAGACCAAAAGAAGTAATTTTGATCTTTCTAGCCATTTAAGGAGTAGCATGCCTCCTTCTTTTCAGAATATCCTGAAGCTACCTCTACCATTTGAACCTTAAAAACCCCTTTCTGACTTAAGTAACTGTTCTTCTGCTGTCTGCTCTGCTTAGTTCTCCAGTCTTGGAATGCCTGTGCCTATCCAATTTGCTTCTCTGCTCTTGTGTTGTTACTGCCATTCTTTCGAAATACTCTGCTTCCTGCCTCTTTCTCCTCCTTTTGGAAAAAGATGAGGAGAAAGCACATGCTACTTTCCTTTTTATTCTAACAGCAAGCCGACTTGCTTTGCCGAGAAGAGCCTCTTCCTTTGGAAAGGTTCTCACTGGAACATGTTACGCAGTGTTTAGAGTTGTTCCTGAATTTCAAAAGCGAACTTAATACCCTGGCAGCTGTAATAGCTGTATAATTGACAACATCTGCCTCATTCAGGTTTTTGATGAGCAAATAAAATGCTGAGCTAGTTGGCATCCTAAGGCAGAAGCCAGTTCTTGAATATTGCTGTTTACGTTTTCTCATTAATGGAGTCGGATCTTGAGAAGTTAAGTCTTGCTCCTCAGAAGGTCCCATTTCCTAGAAAAGCTGTTGGGGGGGCAGGGGGAGAGAGCTGAGGGAAAAAAATCTCACCAAAATATTTGAATGCGAAAGAACGTTACATAACTGAAGTCTGCTGTGGTTTGTCTTGGTTGACTGATTTCTTAACCTACTGCTAAGCTTTAAGACCTCAAGAAAGCAACTTTTAAGAGTTTGGAGAAAGTAGAGGTTCAAATTGTGTAATATTTCTAAAAAGCTGTATCTGTAAGGGAGAGCTGTTAGCCTAAGGCCTCTCAGCTGTTGTTGAGCTCAGCTGAGCAGCTTTGAAGAAGAACCAGCCTGTAACTGGTGAGAAAACGAGTTGGTGAATTGGTGCACAACTCACTCGGGGAAGTTGGGTAGGGCTGCTTGTTGGTGACTGAACTGCGTGTGGTTGGGCAGTGAGCTGTCCCACCTGTTCACGTGTGATATTCTACCTGCTTGGAACTGAGACATTGCTCAGTGATTTGTCACGAAGTAGGACTGAATGACCCCCCATGTAGAATATTTGAATTATCTTTACGTTTTGAGGGTCAGTGTTTTATGAATTCTGGAGGAGTCTTATTTCTCAGTGTTTGCCAGTTTAGGGTGCAGGGAAAACGCGTTTCTTAAAACTTGCAGCCATGAAGATAAAAGCATGATGGATGTTTTTCAACAGCAGCTTGACAGCTTTCCTGTTCAAGCAGGTTAGTTATGCATAAATAAGTAGCATCAGCGGGCTGCCAGTTCACCCTTGCAATTTCTGAAAGAACCCTAGAGTATTGCCTATGATTACCTCAGTTTGTATATGGTACCAGGGAAGTAGCTTTTGCTTGCCTTCCCCCCCCCTCCCCGGCTCCTCAAACTATTGTCAAAACAGGTTATGACTAAATAGAAACATGAACAGTTTTAGTGGAAGTCATGGAGTTGCATGGCAGGCTCTTACTCAGAACTACAGTAAAATGCTTATTCATGTGTAAGGTGGAAAAAAAGGAATTTAATGTCTTCCTCCCATCTTTCTTTCTAGGCATGTCTTGTGTATCTGAATGCCTGGTAGACTATGGCTGGAGTGTCAGAATGGA
>NW_010260203.1:0-346 GCF_000690775.1 Eurypyga helias
GATCGGGGCTGGGATTGGATCTGGTATTGGGATTCGATCTGGGATCAGGGCTGGGATTGCAGCCGGCATCAGGCTGGGATCAGGGCTGGGATTGGGATTACAGCCGGCATTGGGGCTGGGATTGGGATTCGAGCTGGGATCGGGGCCAAGATTGGGGCTGGGATTGGAGCCGGGATTGCAGCTGGCATCGGGGCTGGGATTGGGATTCGGGCCGGGATTGGGGCCAGGATTAGGGCTGGGATCGGAGCTGGGATTGTGGCTGGCATCACAGCTGGGATTGGGATTTGGGCTGGGGCTGGGATTCGGGCCAGCATTGAGGCTGGGGTCGGGGCCGGGATTGGAGCTG
>NW_010260204.1:0-207 GCF_000690775.1 Eurypyga helias
CCATGACATCCCACGTGTGTCCCCACGTGTATCCTCATCCCTGGCACGTCTCCAGGCGTGTCCCTGTTCCCCTGACACCCCACGCATGTCCCCACGTGTGTCCCCATCCCTTGCATGTCCCCACGTGTGTCCCTGTCCCCATGACACCCCACGCGTGTCCCCAGGTGTGTCCCTGTCCCCATGACACCCCATGCGTGTCCCCATTCT
>NW_010260204.1:232-553 GCF_000690775.1 Eurypyga helias
CCACGTTTGTCCCCATCCCTGGCATGTCCCCATGCATGTTCTTCTCCCCATGACGCCCCATGCGTGTCCCCACGTGAGTCCCCATCCCTGGCATGTCCCCACGCGTGTTCCTGTCCCCATGACGCCCCATGCGTGTCCACACATGTGTCCCCATCCCTGGCATGTCCCCACGGGTGTCCCAAGCATGTACCTGTCCCCAGGCGTGTCCCCAGGGATGTCCCTGTCCCCATGACGCCCCCCCCCACATGTCCCCAAGCGTGTCCCCATCCGTACAACATCCCCCCGCGTGTCCCCCCGGGGGGGGTGTCATGGGGGTCCCTG
>NW_010260205.1:0-1944 GCF_000690775.1 Eurypyga helias
GCCGCTGCCTGGATGGCAGTGCCGTTGCCGGCACGCGGCAGGCAGGGCGGCACCTCCTGGCGCTGGCATTTGTACTCGCCGGCTGCTGGAGCACCGACGGGAGCGAGGCACCCACCTCCTCCCTGCTGCGGCCGCCCAGTGCCAGGGTCTTGGGTTGCAGCTGCGCGATGGCCCCCAGCAGCGCAGAGGTCTCGTGCTGAGCGAAGGTGATGTCGGCGTTGTCGTGCAGCCCGAAGAGCTCCGGGCTGTCGTTCAGCGGCAGGCTCCTGACGTACTGCAGGTAGCCCTGGAGAGGAATCCGCGCGGGCTGTGAGGCCAAGAGCACGTGGCCAAGGCTGTGGTGCCCCTTTGGGCCGCTCTGGGCCTGGCCTGGAAGAAATGGCTAAGCCAGGCTTGCCGGGTACGCTAAACCCAGCAGATCACAGTTACCCCCTCCTGCGCACGGGACAAGGTTTTCCTCCTGTTGCTTGAAACATAGGCAGCTTCCCAAAAGCCACCAAAGATCCCCAGGATCTTACAACGTTACATTCCCCCAGGGAACTGGAAATGCAGTAGGTTTCCAGGGGGAGTCATAGACTCACAGAATGGTTTGGGTCGGAAGGGACCTTAAAGCCCATCCAGTTCCAACCCCCCTGCCATGGGCAGGGACACCTTCCACTAGACCAGGTTGCTCCAAGCCTCATCCAGCCTGGCCTTGGACACTTCCAGGGATGGGGCATCCACAGCTTCTCTGGGCAACCTGTCCCAGTGCCTCACCACCCTCTCCGGGCAGAACTTCTTCCTGATACGTAGTTGAGACCTCCTTTGCGCTCTGACGATCCCCCTGGATTTAGGAGCTGTGATTTGTCACCTGAGTACTCACGTTGAGGTCAGAAGAGGTACTGATCTGCTTGTAGATCCCCGATTCGGAATAGGCAAACTCGGGCGTTAAAACCTCGGGCTTGTAGAAATCCTCCAGGAGGCTGACGATGCAGCGCCTGTCCCAGTCGTCAGTCACGCGGCCGCCGTAGTTGATCTCCCCGGCTGTGTACCTCAGAACCTGCGAGGGACCCCACCACAGTTTTCTGACCTGCGGGGGGGCACCGTGAGCCCGTTCCCCCCCGGGAGCAGCCGCAGGAGCAGCCAGCTCCCGCACTTACCTTGTACGGGACGTCTGCGGACTCGCTGAGGAACATGTGGAGCTGACTGACGCAGATGCGGAGGTCTCCGTCTGTGAACTCGTAGGGGATGTTGAACCCCAAAGGCCCAAACTTTCTCCTCTCCAGCATGTTCCCATGGAAGAAGCAAAGTGACAGCAAGAGGGATTTAAACTCTGCGACCTGTGGGCAGGGGAGGAGAGAGAAGAGGTGCTCAGCTTGGGAGGAGGCATCCCTGGATGGGGTCAGTTCCCGCCAGGACGTGGCAGAGATGTGCCCATCCGGCAGTGCCAACTGCGGCCTGGAGGGGTGGAAAACTCCGTCAGGGGAAGGCTGTGGCCTGCTCAGCTCTGAGTGTCGTAGGCCAGGACTCTGCAATCCTGTTGCTTCTGTTTCTCAAAGCGAGACTTCTAATTACCTCATCACAGAGTAGGTATGAGCTCATGAGAGACACCACCAGCCCTTCTCCTGCACGGGAGAGCTTTAGTGGAGAGGAATCTACGCCTGGAGAGGAGCAACATCCAGGCGGAGAGCAGGCACAGGCTGGGGACAGCCAGCCAAAGCACGGCCTAGGTCTTACCTTCGGACAAGAATTCAGGAAGTCATCACTGAAACTAATGTAGGACTTGAGTAGGTTGGCCTTGACCCCACGGGGGGGCTCAATGGTCATCTTTGAGCCATTCTGGAGGATGGACACAGGGAAGTGGGCGCTGGGTAGACTGGTGAGCCAGAGGCGGAAGTCCTGATGCACCTGGAAACCCAGGAGACAGCAGGTGCTGAGAGGGTGCAGGCACAGCCGCTGGCAGCC
>NW_010260205.1:2061-4953 GCF_000690775.1 Eurypyga helias
ATGCCCTCGACGAGCCTCTCCAGTGACGGCATCCAGCTGGGGGCCAGGTGGCAGTTCTGGAAGAAGACCCAGTTGCCCTGCTCCGTGGCACTGTGCATCATGGCCTCAGCGCGCGGGCCCTGAGGAGGCAGAGGAGAAGAGCTCGGAGACCCTGCTCTGCGGTAGCTTCTGGGTGGAAGGAGCACTTTTCAGAGCTACAGCCTGGCTTGTCTCCACGGCTCAACCGATCTTTGCTGTCTGATGGCGCAGCAAAGGCCCTTTGACAACTCTGGCGAGCCTGTGAGGGAGTGTGGAGGGAATGGGAGAATTTGGGATGGATTCTGGAAGTTAGAAGGTAGTAGAGGAGGAACTGCTGCAGCTGCCTACAAGGGTGTTTGACCTACTCGGAGCTAGGTGAGATGGCCGGGAAAGCAGGACAGTGCTGCCCAGGGGGGCACCAGCAGCTTACCTGGCCTTGGCCCAGAGAAATGGCAGAGAGCTTTTGGGAGAACTTCATCTCTTCGGCAAACCTGTAGAGGTCCGCAGCGGGGTCAGTGCCCGGGGACAGCACGAACACCAGCGGGGTGTTGGCCTTGGACTCCCTGAAGACGACCGAGAGGTCAGTGGTCTGCAACACGGAAAGCTGGTCAGAGCGGAGGGGCCACAGCGGCACCGCCTGCAGCACCTCCTCGCCCCGCCTGGCCTCCAGCTCCTCCCCAAGGCACCAGCAGGCTCCTGGGCACCGAGGCCAGAAACGTGTTCGGTAACAGCCCAGTACAGCAATCCTCCAGGTGCATCAGGATCAGGGCAATAACCACCTTCCTGCTTTAATATCTCTCTCATTTTTAATATTTAATGGCTTTAAATTGAAAGAGGGTAGATAGAAGGAAGAAATTCTTCCCCGAGAGGGTGGGGAGGCACTGGGACAGGTTGCCCAGAGAAGCTGTGGATGCCCCATCCCTGGAAGTGTTCAAGGCCAGGCTGGATGAGGCTTGGAGCAACCTGGTCTAGTGGAAGGTGTCCCTGCCCATGGCAGGGGGGTTGGAACTGGATGGTCTTTAAGGTCCCTTCCAACCCAAACCGTTCTGTGAGTCTACAACTTAATCACTCAAAATGCTTCCCTCGTCTGCCTGCGCTATCTGCCCCCTCCCAGTGTGGTTTAAGCAGTGGACGTTAGGTAGGAGAGCCCTCATCTCAGACGTGTTTCCCCAGCTGTGGGAATGCTGCGGCTGCAGAGAAGCAGGAGCACTCCCACTGCAACTGGACAATGCTGATGGCCCACTTAGAGCAAGCTGGAGGCCTCCTGCTCCACTCCTGGCCCCACCAACGCTTCCCGCTGGCCGGTTACCTGCGGCTCAATGAAATGCCGATCCAGGTTCAGCGCCACGAAGTCCTGCATGGCGTTGGTGATCTTATCTCCCCGCAGACACCGCAGAACCAGCAGCTTCTGGAAGGCATCAAGCTCAGCTTCCCACTTCCCGGGCAGGGGCTCTCTGCAAAGCAATGAGATGCATTTTGGGGGGATGTGCCAGATCCTGCAGCTCCCCAAGAAGCACCCAAGTTGCCAGCAGGCTGCAACTGGGGTTTCAGAAGGGTCAAGGACCCTCCAGTCGCTTGGCTGAGGTGGATGTGTGTAGCTCTGAAGCCATCAGCAGGCAAGTCAGAGCTGCTTCCACTGGGGAAGCGTCAATACTGCTGGGCTGAGGCCTCGTGTGGCTCTGCCCTGGGCCAGCAACCTCCACAAGCATCCTCTTCCCTGTGTGGCACGGCACCAGCAGCAGAGCCATTGCTATGGCTGTATTGGCTCCTCAGACCCTCCTGGGCACAACATCACCCGCCGGGTGCAGTGCAGCCTGGCTGGCAAAGCCGGGGGCACTTGCCTGTGAGGTTTGGGGCTGTCAAAAATGGCCCTGAATGCTACAAGGTTGGCTGCGAAATCCTTGGCGAAGCCGGAGAAGTTCTTCAGGCTGCTCAAGGCCAGAATGTCTCCCCACGCTCTCTCACACAGCCAGGCCGGAGCTGGGTTCTCTCTCATCTCCTTTATGGTTCCTCCTGACAGCAGGTACCGCCACTCATCCTGGGAACAGGATAGGATGTGGTCAGGGATTATAGCCTACCGGCCTGGGCCTGAGGCACGTGGGTTTGTGTCATATCCAGCTAAAATCCTGTTGTAACGTTCTGGCTGCCTCTCCTGTGTGTGTGTGTGTTGAGAAGTAGGTGAACTGGAGGGTCTGGTGAGATCAACATCACTGCCCAGCTGCCACTAGCTTTGCTCTGTCTTCTAACCCCTGCCTGCTCCCTCCAAACCTGCTAACCTTGGCAGCAGTCCGGCAGCAAACTGGGAAAAGCTGCAGGGGATTCAGGCTAGGCAGCTCTGCACACAGACACAGGGAAAGGTTTGAGATCCGAGTGAAGAGAGAGGCCCCGGGAACTAGGAACTAGGCTCCTTTTCCACCCTGCTATCTATTCCACCTATTCCAGGGGGCTGAACAGGCTGGGCTTGCGTTGCCCTGGTGGGATCCCGCAAAAGCGCCGAGACGACTTGCTCACCATATCGATCCGCCCATCGTTCATCAGAATCCGGACGCAAACCAGGAAGGCAAACATCAGCTTGTGCTTCTCGAAGAGGCTACGGCACACGTTGCTGTAGAGGCTGAAGGTGATGTAGTTGTTGATGTTCCTGATCCGGTCCTTTAGGGTGTCTGAAAAAAAGGCAACAACCAGAGGAGGGTGGTGGGTGCTATGGGTGACGTGAAGGGTGCTCTCCCTCACAGGGGCACCCTCGCACCCTGCCCAGGGCGCAGACGCTGCTCTCAGCCTTGGGCACAAACCCCTGAAAGCACAAGGCTGTCAGACTCCGCATACGGGAGAAAACGTCGTCCCGGCACCGGCGGGACGCCGCGCTGCACCATG
>NW_010260206.1:0-2966 GCF_000690775.1 Eurypyga helias
TGATTCTATGAATTCAGAGAAGAAAAGTCACCTATTAGGCAGGTAGGGACAGAAGATGGGAAGAGAGGAGAAAAGCAAATGGAAGGGTTTGGGAATAGAGCGTAGGTTTGCCCAGAGGTCCCATCCAACCTGTGATTCTGTGAAACACGGACCTACCGCCCAGAGAAAGTGAAGAGCAACTGCTGAGCACGAGAGGGGAAAGGGGACTCTTTTTAACAAACCCCGAGTCTGATCACTCTCTTAAAAGAGAAAAGCCTTTGGGGATGTTGGTGAGCAGTGACTGCCAGCCAGGCTTGAAGACGGATGAGGAGGGGAAAGCAAGGAGTAGAATATCTTGCTGAGAAGCAATTTCCTGAGGATCCAGCTGAAAGTGGAAGCTTGACTCTGAAATTGAGGAGGAAACTTGCCTGAAGTGACAACACAACCTCACTTCTTTAGGGCGGCTACCAGCAGCAAGCAACACCACTGTAACACTGATGCTTCTGTTGGAACCAGCCAAGCGGGAAAAGAAAGGAGAGGGAAGATTCCCTAAAGCTGGCATGTCACTCTGATGTCAACCCTCTCTTCTGGAAACAAAGCTCTGGTTTATCCAGTTCCTTATCTCCCCCTGCAACACTCTCCTCAATAATACACGCTAATTAGATCCTTCCCTCTCACTGCAGATCCTTTTTCCAAGGCCTCAGGCATCACTATTTGCTGAATGCCATCCCAAGTGTTGCTTCCCAGCTGGAAAAAAGGAAAACAGGCTGGGCTGGAAAAGGCAAACCCTATCTGGAAGACATCATGATTTCATCTGCCTGCGACAAGCTTCCGTGACCCCTGGACTCGCACCTCCTCTGCAACGTGACTCATAAATCCTTACAGATTTCTGCTTTACTCAGGAGTAAATCTGAGCCTGGTAAAGCATTTCCTTTCTAAGGATCATGGAAAACTAAACAACGCAGCTGGGGAAACACCTGCAAACAAACCACTTGGGGAACTCGTCCATCTTGCAGTTTTCATCGGGAGAAACAAACCATTTGAGGTACAAACACCCGTCCCATCCTGCCTGCACACACCAAACACGGGCTACACAACCGTCGTTCCCCAAGCGTGGGAAACAACCAGTCCCGTGTCCCCCCTCTCACACTCAGCAGAGGTGTAACGCACAGCCAGCGTGCTCTCCCTCCCTCTGTGCAAACACTGTGTCTGCAGCATTCATAGAATGACAGAATCATGGGATGGTTTGGGTGGGAAGGGGCCTCAAAGCCCACCCAGTGCCAACCCCTGCCATGGGCAGGGACACCTTCCACTAGACCAGGTTGCTCCAAGCCTCATCCAGCCTGGCCTTGGACACTCCCAGGGATGGGACATCCACAGCTTCTCTGGGCAACCTGTTCCAGTGCTTTCCCACCCTCTCCGGGAAGAATTCCTTCCTGATGTCCAATCTCCATCTCCCTCCTCCCGTTCAAACCTGTCACCCCTTGTCCTGTCACTCCCTGCCCTTGGAAAAGTCCCCCCCAGCTTCCTTGTAGCCCCCCAGGCACTGGAAGAGGCTCTGAGGCCTCCCCGGAGCTTCCCTTCTCCAGGCTGACCCCCCCAACTCTCCCAGCCTGTCCCCATGGCAGAGGGCCTCCAGCCCTCGGAGCATCTCCGGGGCCTCCTCTGGACTTGCTCCAACCAGTCAATATCCTTCTGATATTGGGGGCTCCACAGCTGGATGCAGCACCCCGGGGGGGGTCTCACGAGAGCAGAGCACAGGGGCAGCACGCTGCTAACTAGGAGAAACCAGTGGATTTAATTCTTTTCCCCAAAAGACCTTCTGTTCCTTCGAACAGACGGTAGAGAGCTAAGCACACTCACCAAAAGGTCGGGAGACAAGAAATCCCACCTCGTACCCGTTCTCTAAGACAACAACTCAAGAAGCCCAGATGCTCATTTGCACAAAAAGCGAGAGAACGAAGCAGCGCGGTGCTCTGAGTCGCTGCAGAGATGCTTCAGCAAACCCCCTTTACTACGGCACAGCCAGGAAGTCCTGAACCACCTCCCTGCAAAGCGACTTTCACCGAGAAAGACGATTTACCAGAGGAATGGGACGACGGCAACGATCCCTAAACCGGGTTCCAGACGAGGCCACCCACCTGTTTGAGCGCCTTCTTGCTGTGCTTCTGGGACGAGGAGATGACTTTGCCGGTCTGGATGGAAGGGGACGGGCAGCCCGACTGAGGGGAGGACGTCTGTGACAGTCTGGATGACACTACAAGAGAGAACAAAACCCAACGCATGTACACCGTCCCACCTTCCCACGGGTGCCTGCAGCTCGTTAGCCAGTCCTCAGCGTCTCGGATCGCCTCGCGAGGCTCACGAGAACTGCCACCTCCAGCACAGCCATGTGCACGCAGAACCGTTGCCATTCCCGCCCCGCCACCGCCGCGCTGCCTTCCTCTGACAGCCGACGGCAATTCCTGCGGCCGGCGCCGTGGTTTTCATCCCCTGCCCGTCCCTCACCGGCTCTACACGCAGCTGCCATCGAACAACAGCGCAGCTGGAGAAAAAGCTCCAGGCTCAGGCGGGTCCAGCCGGTTCAGCTCTAACGGAAAACAGAGACATGGGCAATGGCTGTCTTCGTCTGGAATGAGCTGTGGTCGGACACCTGACTGATCAGATCCCATCTCAACCCCACACAGGAGCGGGAAGAGGAATGCCATGCAAAGGAAGTGGAACTTGACTGTCTCTTGCTCCTTTTTATGAAGTCTGGGAATACACAGGATATCCCAGGACATGAGCGTATATTGTCACCGGATGAGCCTAGATGCCTAGAGGAATCATACAACCCAAGAACAGTTTGGGCTGCAAAGGGACCTCAAACCTCCCAGTGCCACCGCCTGCCATGGGCAGGGACACATTCCACCAGACCAGGTTGCTCCAAGCCTCATCCAGCCTGACCTTGGCCACTTCCAGGGATGGGGCATCCACAGCTTCTCTGG